>NW_017618442.1:790983-965983 GCF_001879475.1 Ipomoea nil | reverse complement strand
AAACATTTTCAATGTGGAATCAAATGATCCCACATCATTTACAAAGGGAAGCCACCTTTGTCTTCTTCCTTTTTTTTTTTTTTTTTTAATTTTAAATTTATTTTGTATATAGTTTTGTTTGGATTATTAAATTTGTTGTTATTGTTATTATTATTATTATTATTATTATTGTTATTGTTATTGTTATTATTTTAATTTTATTTTTATTTTTTTATTATTACATTATTACATAGGATTTTTATTATACTTGAACAATAATATTATCAATTATATTATTATATTATAGAATATAATACCATACATAATATTACTAATTATGCAATATTACCAATTAATAGATTTTTTTTTAATTTCCATTAGACATTTACTTACCAAATAAGCTTTACTACAAAAGTTTGGGCGGGAAAATGAAATTGGATGATTTTGTTTTTTTTTTTTTGAAAAGGGATGATTTTGTTTTTATATAATAATAATAATAATAATAATAATAATAATAATAATAATAATATATAATATATAATATATATAGATTAATTATTACCCTAATACTTAATTTATAATTCTGATTTTAAAATTCTTATTATTATTATTAACATTAACATTTGATTAGTTTTATAAAAAAAAATGTAAATTCTAAAATTTGTATGAATAAATTTAAACTCTAATCCGACGCATTTCATTATATGATTGTATAATTCATTTTATATACACATAATATTTATTAAAATGAAAATAGGAAAATTCTATAATATAATTTCATTAATTATAATTTATATTGATAGATTTATAATTAAAAAATTACGTTTAAAAATTTAAAAAGTTTGCATTTAAATTTTGCATGATTATTATAGTGCATAAGTGTATGTATGATTAGAAATATTCATGTTTTGTTAATTTAATAATTTTATTTCTTTAATTATATTTCATATTTTATTAATTGTAATTTAACTAAATTGTCACAAATATTTCTAGGGAAGAAATCTTATATTTCTCAATTTCTTTAATTATATTAATTATAATTACCAAATATTGTGACAATTACCATAATAATTTCATTAATTATATTACTTATATTAATTATAATATTTGTAATAATCTCTTCCAAAATTTAAATACATTACCATAATAATCACACAAAATAATGAAAGAAAAATTATTAAAATAATTATCTTTAATAAAAATAAGGAAATTATATTAAAAATTAATTATATATTAAGATAAGTATAATTTTTTCATGCCAATATATTATACATTAAGTATAAAAATATATATGTATATAAATTACCATAATAATTACACCGAAAAAGGTAACAATATATAATTATTAGGTAATAATATTAATAATTAATTATTAAGGTAAGTATAACTTATTTTGTACTAATAATATTATCCATTATATATATATATATATATATATATATATATATATATATATATATATATATATATATATATATATATATACTTTTAATTTTATATTGATAACCATAGTCTATGTATATACTTTAAGAAAATATTCATTATTAAAGATTAAAGATGAGATATAATTTAAAAAGTAAGTTATTTATTAGATTACCTAATATAATTGTCTTACTAATTGATTCAATGCTACTATGTATAATTCATATATTTGAAAACCTTTTAAATCGAAATATCCATTAATTGCCTTAATAATTAAAATAATTGTTAGTCAATCAATATTCAATAGTACTAAAAGTATTATTTGAATTTTTATACATAAGATATAATATTATTAAATCGAAATAATTAAATAAAAATAATGTGTCCATATTACAAAAAATTTTATAATAGTAATTTTTATTGCATAATAGAATTTGGCAATTATTAAACATTGTTTATGGTAATTATTGTATGACTTTTAATACTAAAATTATTAGGTAGAATTTTTATAATTAAGGTATAATATTCTTAAGGTAAAATATTGCTTATATATGGTTTACCCGTATTAACCATCACTATATTAAATTAATAAATAATTCTTTTAATATAATATATTATTAAATCTAAACATATGATTAATATTTATTCAATATTATTACGGAAGTATTACAATTATAAATTTTACTCCGTATTGAATTTTAAATGGCTTAGCATATCGAAGCAAACATGGTAAGTCAATAACATTATTTTACATTAGTAAAGTGATTTCATATCAAGGAATGTCAAATGAAGAATAAAATCAAAATAATACTCTATTGAAAAAAAAAAAAAAAAAAAGCCACAGTACTTAATCATTTTTTTCCTAAAAAAAAAAAAAATTTAATGGCAAGAAAAATGTCTTGAAGGGAAAGACAAACTACTCTCTTATTACAAAAAATGTACACTTTAAAAACGGAGAAATTGAATCGAAACAAAGTCCAATGCTTTGATATATTGACAACTAAAAAATGATTTTAATTTCATTTTGGTTTTTATTGTATTCTTAGTATGGTTCCCTCTATAAGTCTATATATATTTACATATACACATAATTCGTCCCTCGATCACAAAAATTTATCATCTTGATGAGCAAGGAACTCTTTTGCTTCCCGATCAATCTTTCTAGATCTGTATCTTCTCCACAAACAAAAAAAAAAAGACAAAAAAATATATATATCAACATTTTTTCTTATGAACCACTTTTGTTGTTTAAAAACCATAAAATACAAAAAAAAATAAAAACAAAACAAAACCCAAAAAGAAAAAAAAAAATAAAAGAAACTAAGATGATGAAAACCTCACCAATGTAAATCTCGTATCAACCTCAACTGTGGAAGATCACATGATGATTAGAAGTCTATTGCTTCCCGGTCAATCTTTCTAGATCCGTATAGTATCTTCTCCACAAAAATAGACCAAAAAAAAAAAGAATATATCAACATTTTTTCTTACGAACCACTTTTGTTGTTTAAAAATCAAAAAATACAAAAAAATAAAAACAAAACAAAACCCAAAAAGAAGAAAAAATAAAAGAAACTAAGATAATGAAAACCTCACCAGTGCAAATCACGTATCAACCTCAACTGTGGAAGATCACAGGATGATTAGAAGTCTATTGCTTCCCGATCAATCTTTCTAGATCCGTATCTTCTCTACAAAAATAGACAAAAAAAAAGAAAAGAATATATCAACATTTTTTCTTACAAACCACTTTTGTTGTTTAAAAATCAGAAAATACAAAAGAATAAAAACAAAACAAAACCCAAAAAGAAGAAAAAATTAAAGAAACTAAGATAATGAAAACCTCACCCGTGCAAATCACGTATCAACCTCAAGTGTGGAAGATCACAGGATGATTAGCAAAAATCAATAAAATAATTAACCTTAGTTGGGGTTGTGTATGGTCATATAAGGTGTATTTATACACAATGGATGAGATCAAAAGGGTTTAGTATTGAAATTATAAAATGGTAAGAGATCTCAAGAAAGGTAAAATCTTTAATATTATTAAAATGCCATATTTGTCTAAATATTTGATATTACAAAAATGCCTCTAAGTTTTGGGGGGAAAATTTGGCTAGGAGGATTTTACTTTTATATATATATAGAATATAGATATACTGTACGCATATCACATATTGTAGGATTAGGGTTATATAATATATTTATAAAAAAAATGTGATATATATATATATATATATATATATATATATATATATATATATATATATATATATGCTGTAGTGATGATGATGAAGATTCTACTATATATATATTTATAAATAAATTGGAATTGCGCTGCTGTACGAAACAAATATAAGTATACTAGTTTTGACACGCGCTTTGCGCGATTAGACCAATGCCCAATGTGTATTTATAAATTAGTAGTCCGTATTTCTTAATTGGTTAAAGTATTCATATAATATAATAATGAGAGAGAGAGAGAGAAAATGCGAAATTAATAAAAGATATTGAAATAGTGTTGGTGATTATATATTGTAATAAAAAAAAAAATTCGAAATAGCTAAATTAGAATAAAAGTAAAAACAAATAAACCACTAACTAAAGAAGAAATTCGAAATAGCTAAATTAGAATAAAAGTAAAAACAAATAAACCACTAACTAAAGCTGACTATCAATAATGAAAAGAGTAGTAATTTGAACACAGTGAATTAATTTTTCTTAGTGCGTGTTTGGTGAGGCTCGGAATTGTCTTCTTCTTCTCCATCTTTAGTGAAGTTGAGTTTCCTTTTTGCTGGTTGTGTGTTTATTGCATCTTGTTTACTTGTGGTAGCGAATGACAATGAATCGTGCAATGATGTTATGGTATATGATACCATGCTTTTGCCTTGTTGTGTGTAGGATTGAGACCTCAATTGTATTATATATTCTTCATCTTGTAAGCGGTTATTGATATGTTGAAATCGTAGTTGTTGACCCTACAAGATGTTTATGTAGTTAGGCATTATGTTAGTTTACTGTAAAACATGAGTGGTTGTGGGTGGTAAAGGAGAAATACCTGTTGTTCCAATTGCATAATTTGTTTGCTCGTTGAGAGTAATAGTTGTTCAGCACATTTTCCAAACACAGATGCAACAAGGCCTCCACTTCCATCAGTAATTTCCACATCTAGTTTACACCTATTATGTGTTTTGAGAGTAGCAGTGTTGTGTTATGTTTGTGTAATGATTAAATTGATATTGACCTCCTTCTAACAAAAAAATAAATAAAATGACTTTAAAAATTGTTACTAACCTTGGTGTTCCCACTGCATTCATTTCACCACAATGCATGCAATGAAATAGTTTGTCACTTTCTGCGTAAACCTTTTTCATACAATGACTACATCCAATGTACCATGTGTTTTTTATTTGAGGCTTAAAGCTAATTTTCCCTTTTATCCAAACAGGTTTACTCTGCAAGTTATCATGAGTAAAAGGATTAATGTTAATGTTAAAGTATAAAATATTGAATTAGTGTGTAAAACAATTTTTTATATATACCGGATCAATTGATTGAGGGACACTATCAATTGTAGAAATTTCTGCAGTTTCTGGATTTGCAAGTTTTATGGCAGCGTCATTGTAGTCTCGACAGCGTTTTAATGCATCAAGTGTAGCACGATGCTTTGTTCCCCTAAAAATACATTAAAAAGAAATCAATTTTTAAAATAATGTGTGTGCGTGGGTGTGTATATTGAATAACTTATCAACAAATTTAAAACATACCATTCTTTTAAACGTTCTGCTCGTGGTACTTCTGGGTGTAAAAGTATTGTTGAATTTGTTCTTGTAGTCAAAGAAATTCCTGGTGTAGTGGATAGTATATTAGATATGGTAATGTATAAATGGTGCAGTTTTGAAACGATGTTAGTAAATAATTTGATTTTACCTTTGAAGTGAACAACTGCAATATATTCTGCTGATATTACCGGGTAGTTTCCAGCTTCAATTTCTCGAGTGATTAGGGAACCCTCTTTGTCAGCGTATTCTCCCCACATGGTTAGTATAATTGGCTTCAAACTGCATTTTTTAAATAAAGAAAAAATGGTACTACGTAAAAAAATTGATGTGGTTGATAGCAATTTATTTAATATAAGAATAGTAATAGAATAGGGTTCTTACTTTTCATCAACAACAATAAAGTCATTGATCTTTTGTTTTCCATTCATTGTTGAGATGAATTCTTTTGCAAGTTTGTCAATGACAATACCTACAATTGCTATCATAGGGGATGACAAGAAATAATTACTCAAATATGATTACAATAGATATTGGTAAGATGTTGTAATAAAGATTAACTTACAAATTTCTTGTGACTTTTTCATGCATTCATAGAATTCTGAGAATGGTGTGTATGATTGTTCAATGGTAGGCAATGGTGTGTCAGCATTATCACTTGTTTGGATACTGGTCTGAGCATTTAAAATCCATGTATACTTGTATTTATTGTCAAGTACTCTATAGTTCGTCTGGGCAGGTTTGACAATGGCACTTGAAATTATGTACCACTTGTTGGTCTTTAAAGTGCTATCATAGATTTCAATGTCATTATCAAACACTATTGATTGAACCCGAGTTCCCTGTATATAGATATAGCATTTACAATGATGTTGGTGGTGAATGAAAGCACCTTGATTTGAGTGTAAATAAAGAACTATACATGTCTAATAATCTAATAAATATAAATTTAAAAATGACAAATAATAATAATAATAATAATAATAATAATAATAATATTATTATTATTATTATTATTATTATTATTATTATTATTTAAAAAATAATTATAATCACGCAGCATATAAAAAGCATTCACTAAATTCATGCCCATAATAATATTATGTACTCATAACAATACACGAAAAAACGTTTTAATAATAATAATAATAATAATAATAATAATAATAATAATAATAATAATAATAATGATGATGATGATGATGATGATGATGAAAGGGGGAAATTTTGTATTATGTACTTACAGTTTCATCCTCGAGGATGATGAGCATATACTTTTTGTCAGGCGATTTAATAGCATTCCTTGGTTCGTTTTTCTTAATGACACGAACTTTACAACTCCATCTCACAGTTTGTGTGTCAATATCAATTAAGTTTAGTGCATTTGCCATGACTAATATTTTTCTGTCATTGAAAATATGTGCATAAAGATTGTAAAGAAATAATATAATGAGAAGCATAACATAAATTGAAAAATCATAGATTAGGGATTGGAATTGAAATAATATAAGGAGTAAGAAGAAGTATTATATTATTTATATATATTAATTAATTATGTAGTAGTGGTAGGAGAGTTATTATATTCATACCTGTAGAATGTCTCTTGAATAGTGTGTTGCAAAAGAAGTTAGGTATTGTGTCTGTTGAATACCAGGGGTTAATATAGTGTTGTTCTGGGTAGATTAAGGGTGTAGTTAGGAATCTATAAAGATTTGTATTATAGAAATCCTATTAATTAAGTCATCAATATTCTAATTTGAAATTAGGAATCTATTAAGATTTGTATTCTATATTCTAATTTAAAATTACAATTGTATATAGATGGTAATAATGACATGACAAGTATATATATATTACATATAGTGATGATGACATATTTAGTAAATAAGAAAGTATCGTAATATGGAAATAAATTACTATTTGTGTATTGATTAATTTTTTTACGAAATAATTATGTAAAATATAGAAGATTAGTTAAGAAAATTATGATTTAACAAGGAGCCACTGCAATCATTGTGTTTTCATTTGATACGTGCAGCCTAACTAATATTTTAATATAAGTATTTAAAGTATATCAATGCAAGATTATATTAGAGTTGATGATGCATAGATACCGATACCATATTTGATCGATATTGAACTTGGCCTAGCAAACTACGCGTAAAAATAAATCTTATTGGTGATTGAATCGGGTTCGTGTGTGTTTAGTATTTTTTATATAAATCATATAATTTTTTAGTTTATTTATTAATAAACACTTAATCTTTTTGACAATGTAAAACTTTCCTACAAATATTATGTGCACAAAGAACATACCCATTTTTTGCGATTAACATTTAGCAGACAAAATGAAGCCACTTTTAGGGAATACAACTCCTAGCAATTAGAGAAAGAAAAGGAAAGGAAACAAAAAGTATAGATTTTTTTTTTGTGAACTAATCAGTGTGTCCAGTAGAGAGAGGGAGTATTACTCCAAATAGACAAAGAAACGGAAAGAAAACAAAAATTATAGACTTTGTTTTTATGAACTAATCAGTGTGTCCAGTAGAGAGAGGGAGTATTTACTCCAAACACAGATATGAATCATAAGAAATCTACAAATATGTATGATATCCTCATATCTACCCATTGAAAATACAATATTCTCTCAAAACATTATAGTAAAAGTGAATATTTAACATGTTTTTCTGCACAAGCATAAACCAGCCAGATATTTCAATTTCTAGCACCTCCTTTGAAAGTTCAACTTCTAAATGCAAAGTGTGAATAAACAGGCAAAACGAAGAGGGAACAGAATCAGCACTACAGCCACAATGGGTAATTGATCATGCCCAATGCGAAGAAAGCATGCCGTTTACGGACCAAGATGTAGGCATTAGATAGTAAAACCAGATCCACCATTTCGGAATGTGCTGCAAGATTACAAACATATATAAAATGATCATTTTGAATAATGTCAGCGAGTTTCTTATAATGTAATGTAAACTGGAGATCTTGAGGTGTGTTATTGAAAGTGAAACTTACCGGTTCGGGGACGTCAACACCAAATACACAGCACTTTTCTTCTCAGATTCAACCTACCTTCCATCCTTTTACAATTCTGAAATAGAAAGTGGATGAGTGATCTAAGCAAAACGATACAATATCATTTCAATTAAAATTAGAAAATTAAAAAAAGATTCCAGACTCCAGAACCCTTTATCAAGTGCCTTGTTTACTTTCAAATAGGAGCCAGATGCAATTTACTCCAGTATGAAAGGAAGAAATTCAATGAATATAGCATGCATGATTTTTTTTATGCAGTTTCACTTATAGCATCATTTTTAATTTTATCAACACATTCTTGAAAGAAATGAGAGTTTGATGTTATTTTCATGTAAACAATCCATTAGCAACAGTGCCGCCATATAGGGAGGATAAACAAATATAAATAATTAGAGCATAAAGGGAAAAGGTGAAGAAGGTTACTTGATAATCTAGCTGCTGAGAGTTGTGTTTTTGTATCTCTTGGAGAGAACAACCGTAATCATTAATTCCTTATATTGATACCGGATCAATGTCAATATAAGTTGGACAAATCGAGCATCTGAATGCGTAGAGTAGTAATCTGTATAAACACAATATATTAAAATCAAAATGTATTCACTAAAGCATGTTGTGTTTTATAAAATGAATATATTTTGCACAGAAAGTGTAAAAAATAACCTAGTTAGATCAAAGAAGTGATCCACAAGCTTCATTTAGAATTTCTTGATAGACAATGTTATCAGTTAGGTCTGTAGTAGTTGTATCGCGATGAGTATTGCAAAGTAACATTTTTACACAATCTGCTTTCTTTGCTCTTGATAATGCAACATATAATTGTCCATGTGAAAACACCGGTTGTCTCAAGTAAATCCCCACAAAATCAAATGTTTGTCCTTGTGCCTTATTTATTGTCATGGCAAAACAAACTTTGATTGGAAATTGGTGACGTTTAAATGGAAGTGAACAATTTTCATCCTTTGAAGCTTCAAGTGGTATTCTTGGTATGAAAACATGTTTGCCAATGTGTTCCCCAGAAGCAATGAAACAACGTATAACATGATCACGGAAGTCATCACATATTAACCGGGTACCATTACAAAGTCCTTCTGCAGGATTAATATTCCTCAGCAAAATTACTGGGCAATTCTTTTTTACAATCAACTTGTGAGGAGGTAACCCAGGTACTGAGATAGTATGCAAGTAGTCAACAAAATCATTTTTGCAAGTGGAATCAAGCAACTCATCATAACTTATATAGCATTTTTCGTCTCCAGGAAATCTATCAATTAAGGAGTTGTTAATTTCATCCACGAATTCATTCTTCGGTGTCAATATACCTCGCTTCATGAGTGGATAAGGATCGCGGGTGAAGTTCATTAAATCTGGGAAAACTATGTCAATTAATGAATTGAAAGACTGTAATTCATCTGTAGATGGGACAAGGAATGTTCTTGGAATTTGAATTGAATTGCCAACCACATATTTTTCTGTTCCATTTCCCACGCGCATTAAGTATTCACAAAAAGATGGGTCTTCTTTAGCCCGCATGTTTTCTGTCAAAACCAATCTCTCAACGATTGGCCAAATTTTATGTGATTTAACCAAACTTGCTTCTATAAAATCCTGTCTGCTTCCAGATCGTATCACAGGTAATGTTTGGCGAAAATCACCTCCAAATACTACAACTTTGCCACCAAAGATTGTGTCATTGTTTGTTATATCTCGCAAAGTTGTTTCGACATTTTCTATGTCTCTACGGTTGGCCATAGTTGCTTCATCCCATAAAATCAACTTGCACTCTCTAAGCAGTGAGGCTTCGGCACTTTGTTTCCCAATATTGCATACAAATTTATCATCTCCATTGATGGGTATTTTAAATCGAGAATGTGCTGTTCGGCCTCCGGGTAAAAGAGATGCAGCTACCCCAGATGTTGCAGTTGCAAGTGCAATGTCTTGGTTTGCTCTCACACGGGCTAAAAGGCACCTGTATAGAAATGTTTTACCAGTTCCCCCTGGGCCATCAACAAAGAAAACCCCTCCTGAATTTGAGTAAACTCTAGAAATTATGGTGTCAAAGGCAACTCGCTGAGATTGGTTCAACTTTGTTATAGCAAGTAAATCTGTTTCATTAGGAAGCAAATTTTTTTCTGCTTGTATTTCTTTGTGTATTCTTTGTTCTTTTGAAAGACCAATATGATAAGAAACTAAACCAAAGTCATTTATATTCTTCCCCAAAGATTCAAGTATATCACTTATCATATGGAGACACTTATTTTCAGCATCAATTATACTGTTACATGATGAAATTATGTCTTCACAAAGATGTTCCTTGTATTTCGTCCACAAATCATAGGGAGAAGGAATGTTACAAAAAATCAATAGGGTTGCAAATAACCTACGAAAACTTGTAGGCATTTGCCAACACATGGCTTCCTGCAAACATTGATCTATCACTTGATCACTCTGCAACAACCCTAATTTCTCTGCAACTTCTCTGAAAGTTGTAGCCATAGATTCACCAACCATTTTTAAGTGTTCATATGATTTTGGAGCCCTGACATTCATCAACAACATTCTCAAATAATATCTCTCTCCTTCAATGGGATTAACACTCACCAATCGACCTATAACCTCTCTTTTTTTCCTTGGATACCATTGTTTATCTCTGTTTACCCAAACAAAGAACTCGGGGAATTCTAGATACAATAAATTCAATCTCTTAGCTGTCTCATCAGTCATATTCATGAAGAAAAATTCTGTTAACATTGTCTTTGAGCTAAATTGATTATCCACAAGGTGAATCAAATCTTGTTTGTTGTCAAATCTCATGTACTGGTAGTTCTCCAAATGGACCTGCAAGTCCACTACTGCTGGTTTTATTTCGGCAAGGCTAAAACCATATATTCTCCATGCAGCTTCAGGAGGTGACACCCATCTTGCATTCTGGTATTCTTTTATTTCATCAAAATCAATGACTTCTTCTCCGGAAGACACACTAAATGCAACTCTATCATGGCCTTTATATATATACTTGTATATGTACTTGACACACTTAATACTTGCACAGACTTCAACATTGATATGACAATCGAATTTAGATAACAAATATGCGTTATATGGTATGACCCATTTGTTGTCCAGTTGGTGGCCACGGACGGTGACAAAGCGTGAATTGTTCCGTCGCTTATAAGTAGGATATGAGTTCTCTCCCATAACTGTTGCATCCGAATAGCCCTTCGGATATTTGTTTTTACAAAGTCTAGCACCAGACTTTTCAACCATACATGGATTTTCAGGATTCATTGAACCACATGGTCCATGTATCATGTGTTTTGCTACTAAAGAGTGCAAAGAAGAGTTGTGAACAGCGTCAGGTATTTCTGCACTAACAATTGCATCAACATCCAAACCTGATTTGAATTTGTGATTTTTTCCCAAAATTAATAAGAAATGAGCATGTGGTAGCCCACGCTTTTGGAATTCAATCACATAAGTGTATGCTATCACCACTCCAAAAACTTTTTTCTTTATGAGGTCAACTTTCAATTCTTCCAACTTAGCACGAAACACTCTGGAAATCAAATCAGGCCTATTTTGTGGTTCATCGCAAAACTCAAGCGAATTTTTTATCTCAGGCCAATTTGGGTTACAAGTTATCGTTAAAAAAATATCTGGCTTACCATATCGCTGCACTAATGTCATAGCATTCATGTATCTTTTACGCATATCCCGTGGGCCTCCAATGAAAGAAACGGGTAAAATTACTCTACGTCCGACATTAGATGCATTTGTTTCCCCGCATGCAATGCTATCCACTAATCCTTGCATGTTTTCTGTTCGAACATCACGTTGTTGTGCTCGAAAATAATCCAATCTTTGTGTCTCAATTTTGATATACGTGTCAACAATGAATTGTTGAAAGAGTCTTCCTGAATGTAGGAGCATAGACTTATCATTTGGTCGAATTTGGAAACGATAAGCATAATATTCTCTGCATGAAACTGTGTTCTGCTTGCTCTTACCAACAATATTTTCATTTTCTTTGTCTAACAAAGCTTCTATTGAAGGAAATTGTCCAGGTTGAAGAATACCTTGACAAATCGAGGTACGATTTGTATAAGATTTAGGTACCTTAGATATACCCTCATGCCAACCACTTTCTCCGTGGGGAAACAATAGGGGATATTGCAAGGGATCATAACAACCATAATAGTATTTGACAGAATGTGAACGGCCAGTTTTTGCAAAAACTTTAATATCACGACTGTTTTCTCCGCTACCATCTTGTTCTTCTACCCAAATTGCTGCAACTTGAGAAGAGGTAGGCATGTTGTAAACACGTTGATCTAAAGTTGCATTTGAGCGAATTACAATATTACAATCTTCAATACTTGATATATCCTTAAGATTTCTGAAGAACTGTGGATACGGATTGCTTCCAAGTACATCAATCAGGTTTTCAACAACACTTGCCTCCATTCGTTCTGCCCCTTTGATTCTATTTTCAACCTCATGCTCAGTATCAAAGAAATATAGTTGCAAGTTTTTAGGAGGTTGATTTTCAGGCACCAGATCATTGATAAAATGATACATTTGTCCTTGGACCTTAAATGTATAGATTCCTTTATTCCTCCTGGATAAATTTTTGTCATAGTTGTGGATTCCTAGTGAAGTAAATGCAAATGTGTTGTTGTATGTTCGAACACATGCTTGAAAATGACGTGACACTTCATCTTTCTCACAGAAGTATTGCTTCAATAGCGGAGGCATTTCATTAGACACCAAAACCACTTGGCCAGAGGAGCAACAAAATCCAGGTGGTTCATATTGGAATCGCTTTGCTTTACAATAGGTACAAGGAGAACAATCTTTTAGCATAAAAGACTGGTCGAGATTAGAAGAAAGAGTATTGTTGTGTTGCAAACATTCTTGAGAAGTTTGTCTGAGTACTACTTCTGAAGGACCTTTATTTATTTTGAAATATCATATAATATTTTTTTAAATTGCATAAGCAAGTGATGTATAATCAATCAAATGCATGCATGTAAACAAGTTAGTTCTAATGTCCATAAGTTAAAGAATTGAATTCAAAGTAAGACAAATATGACAATTAAAAAGCATACCAGCATAGACGTCGTGAGTTAGTGTAGATTTAGCTGCATTACTTTTGACGCGACGCTTTTCGTTAATATCATCTAGCATTTTTCGTTTCTTAGCAGGATCCATTGTTGCGTAAGCATTTCGGCGTCTCAAGTTCCTCTCTGCCCGTCGACTCTCATTACAAGCATACTGCTCGCTTTGTTTACTATTCCGAGCATCACGACTGGATTCAGGGACTTCAGAATCGCGAGACTTCATAACATAGCTATTTAAAAACAATAAATTCAAACTCATGAATGAGAATACAATTGTGAATTCTGATCTTTCTACATTAAATTAAAGGTAAATCTGAAGATATGTTTTTAATTTGGACCAATTAGTTATATCTATGATTTATTTCTTGTAGTGTAGTCTATATACATTGAAAAAAGTAGTATCTTGTTCAAAGATATTCACATCACAAGTAGATAGGGCAATTGTTACATGTATACTACACATCTACTACAGTTCACCTAATCTCGCAATCGAAGGATGATTGTTAAGGCAATAAGGTGAAGACAAATAAAGGCTAAGATATCCTGGAATAATTGCATACCTCAGGTTTATGGCTTTGAAATTCTGTCTTGTACCGGAACTCTGGGTGCCGACTAACAGGATAGTCTGTCCTCTCTAACTCTCTTCGACTTCCAACAAGCTTTAAAATTTATTTGTCGGAGAAACAAAGCAGTGAGTAAATCACTCAATTTAAAATAAATAAATAAATAATCTGCTCAAATTTTTCAAACGTACCTCCTTTGTATCACTCCTTTCAAATAATACCACTCTAACCCCACGGTCACCAGTAGCAAGATGGTCGCCAGTTTTATCAAACTCAATGTCAGAAATTATATCAACTGCAAATCAATAAAGAGCAAACATATTAGGATTTCCCATTAAATGAAGTTGCTAGAAATATAAATGCAGGAACATAATTAATGATTTTAAAACATTATCAGAAACAGAAAAATATTATAATACTGTAGATTATGTGAGATTAAAAAATTAGATTTGATGATATGTTGAAATAGCCTACATTGATGAAATTCAATTGTTTTAAAACAGAATGTAATTTCCATAATCTGAGTAGTGTTTATCCCCAACTTAAGTTACATAAAATTGTAAAACCTCAACTTTGGAACTTTTTGAGAAAGGAGTTTGCCTATTATCACAACATACAATGCAAACTACTGTTATGGCTTTACATGCACTTCTGGTTTTCCTTTCTGCTCATCATACCATGTTAAACTCATTGTTGACACAAGCCACAATATAACACATATAAAACTGAGGAAAGCATCGCTGTTAAGGCCAGCTAAAACAAACAGAATTAGAGAATATATGATTAGGAGCATCCGAGGGTGGTTAGAATTCAAGTAATAAAAGCACCACATATTGGAAGAAAATCATGTTATCGTCTAAAGAAGAGAGGCAAAACACACTTAAGAATTAGCACAAGAAGAAACCAGAAACTACACAGTATTAACCTTTATCCTTGAGCACAATGTAGAGCAACATTCCAACAATCTATAAGTAGGGGATGATCAATGGAGCATGTTAAATTTAAAAAAGTGAACTACCACAACACTAATTTATTAATCTGAAGCATAAATAATTTAGTTAATGTTAACTCAAGTGTTATACAGCTATTATTGAATCTTAGTGTTAATGTTGACACAGTGATCACAATTCACAATGTTTCGAAACTAAGATTGTGAACAATAACCTTAGAATTAGTACTACATATTCCATGAACCTAGGGTGAATTAGTTATATGACCCTTCATAAATAATTCACAAGTCAGATGGGCATTTACTTCACTGATGAACATTACAATCATAAACATTGATCATAGTTATGATGTACGTTAATCACAATTCACAATCATAAACAAATGCAATTACTTTTTGTTCCGACACTGGAAGGACCAGAGAATCTGCTACCGGAGATCGCTTCTTCGAACTGCCTAATTTCTTTGATGTGCTTCTCTGGATTGTCCGCCGCAGATCGTTTCTTCGAACTGCTACCGGATGCCTAATTTCTGTGCTTCTCTGGATTGTCCTCAATCCCCTCTCGTAATTGCCTTTCCTTCGAACTGCTACCAGATGCCTAATTTCTGTGCTTCTCTGCCTCAATCCCCTCTCGTAATTGCCTCTCAATTTGACATTAATTTCAAGTTTGCCACCGCATAGCTTTGTTGACGGAATCGTTAAGTCGGACGGTGTTTTTTTGTTTAAATTATAACAACTTAAAGGTTATATTAGGATTTGCAATTGGCATTAAGGTTAGATTAGGTTCTGCGGTTAGCAATGTACTACTACAAAAGCTCAAAGTACAACTTGGAGGAGCATCTGGTGTACCGACATTTTTTTTATTCCAGTTAAGGGTTTAACAAGATTCGCTCTTATTAAAATTGTAGATTAACATATGTATTTACTAGGGTTTGGAATATAAGACGTACTATAGGTATAAGTTAGGATTAGGGGAAACATTATGTTAGGAAAATATTTTATGTATATAAGGATTACAAAACCATAAGGCTTAATAATAATATAGGTTTAGGATAATATTAGGTCAGACTTGGAGCTCGAGTAATAAAAAAAATTAGAAAAATACAGTGTCCAAAAATATGGGGTATCACAAGGAGGAGCAGGAAGAAGAAAGCGAGCCCAGCCAATCTGAACCTGCACAAGGAAGGGGAAACACAGAGGACCGAGACGAGAGGTCCACCAATGAGCGCATCATCGCGCAGCTCATGAGGCAGAATCAGATCATGGATGAGGGATTCTCTTCCTTGATTCTCGTGACGAGCTCATTGGACAGGAGGGTGGCGGCAATCGAGACCATGTTGGGCACGTGTGGAGCTTCAAGCTCGGGAGCGGGAAACCAAGGTACACTCGAAATCTCAGACCCTACTTACCACCGACCTAATCAACCCCCACCCCATACTCGTTAAATGACAAATTTGAGCCACATTTCCTTAATTAGGAGACCAAATTGCATGACATCTAGGAGCGAGGGGAGTGATCTGTGTCTGAGCTTCGGGGACGAAGCTCCTTGTAAGGGGGGGGGGGGGGGGGGGGGAGGGGGGGGAAGGGTGTAACACCCCGTGTTACGGCCTTTAATCCTGGACTAATTATTTAATTAATTCCGTTAATAATAGTTTAAAAATTTGGTTAGGATTCTCTTTAATTAATTAGTGTGGTCCACTATGGATCGTGGACTCGAGTCTTAAGCCTATTAGGAATAAAGAGAGTAGACCTTTTACTAGTCAGATTCTAACTAGGAACCCTAGACCTATAAACCTGTTAGGAATAGAACATAGGTCTTCAATATGCAAACTCTGATTAGGATTCCTAACTCTATAAATAGGAGATTGGAAAGCAATTAGAACCCTTACCACCCATAATTGTATTACACGAAATTATTCCACTGCTGGAAATCAGCAGATTTCCGACCACCTGAAAGTGGTCGGAAATGGCCTTAATTAGGTCGGAAACACTTGTTCCGACCTCTTTTCCGACCAATTTGGGTATCCGGAAAAATCCCCCTAGCTATTTCCAACCACCGGAGAAGTAGTCGCAAATAGCGACCACTTTTCTAACACCGTCGGTAAAAATGACTAGGAGAATACTCGGGCGGGTCCAATTTTCCGACCACCTGTGGTCGGAAAACTGGATGTAGTCAATAAAAAAATTCATTTCACTACAGAAGATTCCTCAGTAGTGAAATGAATATATATATATTGTTGCAAGCTGGTAAGATATTTGCTTAAAAATATATAGACATTTCATACATTTGAAAAGAATCCATTCATGAATATACACTTGAAAATTTAACACAAGTCAATCTAGAAAGAAAAGACAAAAGCTATGATACACGGATGCAATTCTTACAGCTTCTTCATCAATGTCATCTTCATCCTCCGGACTTAAGTGGACTAAAACAGTAACATCAGTTGCACTTGGTCTACAAAAACCATCAATCAGCTAATCAGCACAAAAAGAAATTGAAAAATGTAAAGACAAACAATATGTCGCATATCAGTAGAAAAAAAATTTACCCTATGGCTTTCTCTAGAATAGGAGAGCAGTAACCATGTGAGGAGGCTGCAAAGAGTAACAGTGAAATGTTGCATCACATTTCTTGCATAATATGAATAAGACCAAATCAAGCATACACACACTGGGATAAAGGGCAAAAATATTAAAGTGGGCATTAAGATCATCAATTAGCAAACAACATAAAGTGTTTGGATGATATTAAGTCACCCGTTCTTAGATATATTTTTCCCCTTTTTCTGCCCCCGCTAAAAAAACAAAAAATGCAATGATTATGTCTTAAAACAATGTCTGTGTGTGCACGCCTGTGCACATATGAACATTCACCTCTCAAATTCCACACGGGGGGGGGGGGGGGGGGGTGCAGGTGGCATGTCCATGAACTCCAATGAAACAGATCTGCAAAAGAAAAATGAATTAGAACCACGCAGTGCAGAAGGTTGAACAAGCCAGACTATCAGATCCTTGAGGCCAATGAACTAACCTCTATGTTGCGCCCAACTTTTTAAGGAGTTACGATGATACTTCTTATCACAAGTTTTGCAAGACAACATCTTCCTTGCTATTTCACTTCCTTCATTGTCACCACGAAAGCATAGCCTACAGGTTACTTTGATATTTGATTGGCCTTGTTCATCTCCAGCAGTCTCTTTCAAAGAGTCCTGCGCGTTGAGAAAGTATAATAGTTCAAAATAAGGCCGATATACAGATTAAGTAATTCACACGTGGCAAACTACTGATCTAGGCTTAGCAAAAGATGATATGTGCATACACAAAAAGGCTTTAAACTTTTAAAGAATGCATTAACCTTAACATATAGTTCCTAGAAATGAATCTATAGTAGCACTTGGTGATTAGAAATAAATTGGCAAAACCGAACAGAATAATAGAGGAAATTTGTCAAAAACAAAGTACTTGAAACAAACAAAAATTCAAGAACAGTGCTCTAAATTGGCCTCATGAAATGTAAGAGAATGTGAAATAATAATATGATTTCTAAACATTATAGCTATAAGTTACTGCATGACGGCTGCAAGAATTGTAGACAGACACTTCGGATGACATGTATGTTTGATGGATTCGATGAAAATAAGCTAAGGTTAACTTAATCTGAGGAAATTAATTAATTACCTTTCCAAGATGGGTTTGTCTGAAGTGTGCAAAGAAGTTATACC
Source organism: Ipomoea nil (assembly GCF_001879475.1). Classification (NCBI taxonomy): domain Eukaryota; kingdom Viridiplantae; phylum Streptophyta; class Magnoliopsida; order Solanales; family Convolvulaceae; genus Ipomoea; species Ipomoea nil. Next base: position 947,404 of record NW_017618442.1, on the reverse strand, counting down.
TCCAGTAGCTCCAAGAGCAAAGAAAAAGAACATTCCAGCAAGGAGTTTGCTATGCAAGTCTTTGGCTTTTGCTCTTTCCTCCTACACATTCATTGTACACCAATTTGAATGAATACTATATATGTACCACTATTTTTTGTCATGGTAAAATATGTCACTATCTTAGAAACGATTTCATAAGCTGCTTCGATATGATATTCGTATACCCAATTTAGAAACAGGCCGGAACTATAAATATAAACAGACATACATTCAAGAACCCATCCAGTTATGAATACAAAAGATAGATTGCATAGTTGTTACCACATCATTAGAAACCGGATTATGAATCCCAGCCTTCCCAGGTAAGTTCGATAACCACCCATGGCAAAGAGCACAACAACCTATAAAGTGGAACAACAACAATAACAGCATTTAGGGAATACTAAATAAATAAATGACAGTAGATGCAATCTTAATTGGATCAATGGAATGGAATTTCCTTCAAACAGACAAGTGTACCATGTTGCCGGGATGGCCCCAGTGCACGAGCCAGTCAGGAAGGTTCCATGATTTAACGAGCTCAACGAACGGTCCAAACACAGACCTCATAGCTCCAACTGAATTCAAATCATCAGTTTCATTGTGCGGAATCACACAAGTGCCCTAAAATGATACCAACAAGAGAAAAAGTTCTATAATAATAATGATACCAACATGGAAAACATTTAACTATCATTTCTTGTTTACTAAAAAAGGGAAGCAGAAAAGGTATTTCATGTCAAGCAAACTCTCATATTTTCTTTCTAGACCAATGGACCATCCAATAGAACTCACCTCAATAACAACAAAGCATTGATGCATTACTAAAACTGACCTTACAAACTTCTCTTGCCGGTGATTCATATCTTCAGTTCATCCACTAAAATGTCCATATACAAGATCAATTTCAAAACTCATTTATATTAAAGAAATTCTTCACATAAACACCTTGCACTAGAGCAAGAAACAGGCAACTAAGTCAAACTAACTAAATAGTATCAGTATTATATTAAATAGAAGTAGAGAGGGGAAGGGTTTGTTTATCAATTATCCATGCACTACAGAAAGAATAATAATATTCTATAAGTATATGTTAATAATAAAGGCGTTTTTTATTCGAAAGAGGAAAGACAATTGCTGGTGTGGTTGTGCTTGAATTGTGATTCTAGAGCTTGGGGCTTATATCTACAACACCTTGGAGACTAGAAAATCTGATTAAATTTCTTAAATTATTTTCATTGCAAACTAAATCACTACAAAATGTGCATGTAATGCTACTTCTAATCACATTCTACTAATAAAAACCTGCATATTCTGACTCTAGCATATGGATGGTTTTCTCTCTCATTTTTTTTGTTAAAAAACATTGCTTCACTTGCATCAGCTTTAACTAGTGATAAACGAACTTGAATAAGAGGATAAATCTTGGTGTGGCAAATAAAGAAGACCATGCCCCGGGACCAAAATGTTTTTGTACTAATAAACGAAAAAATCTAGTGTGGATGCGTAAAGTCGTCAAAGGAAAAAAAAATGTTAACAATAAACATATGCGTGCAATAATACTACTATAGATGAACTAGCAACATAATTAGATGAACAAGCTTCTGAGAATCCAGAGTTGGAGTTTGACCAAATTTCAGTTAGTGCAGAGGAGACTACAGTGTTCATATGTTAAAAATAATGTCTGTCATTACTGGAGTAGCCATGGGGAAGTTAGGTGCAGCATGTTCCACAGATTAGGAGGAGGTCAGACATTATTCCTACCCATGATGTTCTCAATTTTGTTTTGGGTTGGGGAAAATGATGGAGATAGGTGGGAAAGCGAAAGAAACACTCACAAGAATTTTGATGCTTTCCACTTTCCAAATATGCTGCTAGAGGTTTAGTGTATGTCAGACATTGTAAGACTGCATTGAGAAAACAAGTATTTCCAAGATTTTCTAAGCCAGCGCGCTGAAACATGAATACAAAAAACAAAAGGATTCATTCAAATAATCTGTAAAATCTCTACAGTCAGATCTTGAAAGGAAAAAAAGAACATAAGATTGTAGCTCAAAATATTTTATAAGATCATAAAGAATTAAGTGGCAGAAATTTTGAAGACTAAAATCCTCTATTTGGCTAGCCACTGAAAGAAATTCTCAATCAATAGAGAATTTCTAACCCCACACCGCAATGGTGGTGATTGCTTTAAAAAACAAATAACTAAAACTCTTCCACATACAGCAGTTGAGTATATTATAATAACTATCAACTACTGCTCTTCCTAATCTTTCATAATCACTAATGTTCCCATGATTGCATCATAGATTTTTCACATCACTTTGAAAACATTAGGATTCTATAATTGCTTAGTTGAAAATAGCAACACTCAGTACATGTAAATGCAAGCAAACAGATCCAGACTGATATACAACTTCGATATCTCCAGAAATCTCACTTGGAGCTTGAGTTGGGCAGATCTGTAGTCGTTGATTTCAGCACTTAAAGGGAAGGTAAAGTCATATGATGGAACCAAAACTCCAGATAAGAAATACATAATCGATTAGCCCTTAAATCATCACATACTAATATATACTAATAGTTATGCAAAAACTTAGGCATTTAATCCAACAAGAACAGGTAATTAACAAACAGAAGTTGTAAAAAAGACAAAAGCTAATTTAAGTTTGAAATTTTGCTTAACAATCGATGAACTCCATTAAAACTAACGACACATATGAATCAAATGAAAAGAGTTCGAATAATCTTCAATAATGTCTCATGTTTGCATATCTATTCAGAAATGTCAAAGCAAAAAAAGTAGGAAAAAAATGTAGTTGAAATAAGATTTATAAGCCTTAAACCCTAAATAGAGACTAAAATGGTGGTACCTTTTGGTTGAGGATGAGGATGACGATGTGTGACTCCGTAGCATTAGCTTGAGGTGCTACTCGGTTGTGGATGAAGCTGAGAGAACATTGGAGTCCGTAGCTTTAGCTTGAAGAATGAAGATGGTCCATTGGGGATGAGTATTCAAGAGAAAGGAGGGGGGGAGTCTAAGTGTAGTCAAGAGAAATGAGGGGGAGTCCAGTGTCGTCAATAAATAATACAGAGTATTAAAATTTATTATTTATTTATTTATTTACACATTTACACTAATTTACTTATTTATCCTCAAAATGTCCCCTTCTTCATGCTCAAACTGCTCAATCTTCTTTTTCAAAACCGTCAAAGCCGACTAATTAAAAAATAATGGTCATAATATTTCCGACCACCATTTAAGAGTGGCCGGAAATACTGTCCACATTCCGACCATCCGATAAGGTGGTCAATAATTTAGAAAAAAACTTAATTTATCGTCAACTTTTTTGGATGGTCGAAAAAGTGGACGGAAAATGCCATTTTTCCAGCAGTGTTCCCCGGAGATTCCCCACCACCAAGCCTAGAGAGATCAATCGGAGGGAAATCTTAGAGAAGAACCTTAATAGCCAAGGGAGGATTAATTAAGGCTAAGAGGTAACTCATGTCTTACAAAACCTATTTTCCATGTTATATCTTATTCATTGGTTCCTTTGATATGTGATTCTGTGTTTGAGTCTATATAAAGCTTTGCCTAGGATTTATATGGTGTTTATGTGATAATCTTGATGTTATTGATGTTGTGATTGATTATATGAATGATCTTGTATTTTGATTATGTCTAGAGCCCTAGGGTTTATATCGTGAATTTCGTATTATGATGTTCTTAGTATATTTGGGAGGGATTGTGCATGATCGGGTGTTGAGTCTAGCCTAGGACTTGTATTTAGGACTTTGCATATAGATTTCTTGATATTCTTGTGGTTCCGGATGCTCCTGAACTGTTATATGATTAATGTTAGGTCCAGGCATGTTTAGGAATCGTGTTAGAACGTATTTGGTGTGATTCTTGATTTAATTCCGTTAATTGAATCTGTGGTGTTGTCGTTATGTGTTTGAATGTGTTTGGAAATTGTTTCGGGTTCCACGAGAAATCCGGGAACCGAAAAGTTACCTATGAGTCAGTGGGGGATAGGTGGGGGCAAGGGTGCCCGCCACCTACCCGCTGCCCGTATGTAATGTTCCAGCGGGCAGTCGACTGCCCGCCGAGCACCCACTGGAACAGTGGAGGACCACCCGCCACCCACCCGCTAGAAACTTGGCGTGGTTCGTGGTGTTTTTCCCCGTTTGATATTTCCCCGTGTTCCGTTGTGTCCCGTTGTACCCCATTTATCGTGTATGAGACTCATTTGATGTTTAGAGTACCATTCTAGGAGTTTATGTGTAGTACGTGTTGTTGTTATGTCTTGATTGTTATTTGACTATGTGTTGCTTGATTGAATGGTGATGAGTATCGTGGTCATTGCGCAATGGCCGGTGTGAATGCTGCTGATGATGATGATGATGATTTTGTGATTGGTGAAAATGAATTGTTGGCGGTTGGCACCACTTGTGCCCGGTCATTGTACTAAAGGTACATGCTATAGAGGTTACTGTGCTAAAGGCACAAACCCACCTTAGACCTGCTTGCCGTGGAGCATGGGTCAGGTTATAAGTGTTGCGGTGTCATGTCAGAGCTATATGCACTGACCCCTTGATATTAGCACTAGAGGTGCAGATCATGTGAATGGCACTGCGGCACCATCTTGATACGTTGGTGGTTGATAGGTGGTTTGTCGGTGGGGGCATGTAGTTGCCCGGAGGAATAAGGGGAGGCGATATAAGGGTGGCCTAGAGGTATAGGTTGGAACTGATATAAGGACAGAGGGGAACTACAAGGTTGGAACTTGGTATAAGGTTGGAGGATGAATTATGTGCTTTGATGACTACTTGCTAATTGATTGTCTTGAATGCCTTCGTCGCATCTAATTGTTATTTATATGCTTATCTGCATGTTATGTCTTGTATTGCATTCTTAGGATGCATGTTAGTCTTTATGATTATTCTATACTATTGAGTCTGTTAACGTGTCTTGAGTCTTGATCTTGGATTTAAATTAGAGTCTCATAAGTATATATGTATTCCAGTTTCAAAATAATTTCTTATATCTATCTATATTGTACTTAACGCGTTGTAGTGGGTTACCAGCATTATTCGCTGACAGTTGTTATACCGTATGTTTTTCCAGGTGCAGGTTAGTAGCTTCGGAGCGCGTTAGATGGACTCGTGGACTTAGCTTAGTATTAGTTAGATGGCCTGTGAGCCTTGATTTGTATTATGGATAATAGTTATAGTGATCATGCCTTGCTTGGTTAGTTCAGCCTGTACATCTAGGTTCTCAAACCTAGATGTGGCATAGCACACCGACTATTATGTTTCGTTTATGCTCTGTTTGGGATTTAATATTAGATTCGCCTTTATTTTATAAGTTTTAAATATTTTAAAATTTAGGGGTGTTACAGTTCGGATCCATTCATCGAGTGTCGCAAGATCTTCTTCTCCGGCAAAGATGGGTAGGCGATGGTTCGATATCTGGCGGGTCACATTGAGTCTTGGCATGTGTAACACCCCGTGTTACGGCCTTTAAACCCGAATTAATTATTTAATTAATTCCATTAATAATAATTAAAAAGGATTTAATTTGATTAGAAATCCCTTTAATTAATTAATATGGTCCACCACGGATCGTGGACCCTTGCCTAAACTAGAGTCATAAGCCTATTAGAAATAAAGAAAGTCAACATTTTACTAATCAGATCCTAATTAGGAATCCTAGGCCTACACATCTATTAGGAATAAAGAAAGTATACACTTACTATTCAGATTATGGTTGGGATTCTCTTTAATTAATTAATATGGTCCACCATGGACCATGGACCCTAATCCCTAAAACAAGTCCTTAGTCCTATAAGGAATAGAATTAGTAAACCCATACCATTCAGACCCTAATTAGGACTCCTAAATATATATATATATATATATATATATATATATATATATATATATATATATATATATATATATATATATAAGGACATAGGAGGCACCTAGAAGTCACACCACAATAGATATCACCACACAAGAATTCTCAAGGGACTCCCCACTACCAAGCCTAGGGAGATCAAAACGGATGGAAATCTTAGGGAAGAACCTTAATAGCCAAGGGATGATTAATTAAGGCTAAGAGGTAACTCGTGTCTCAACAAAACCTATTTTCTTAGCTATAATCTCTTTCCTTAGACTCCCTCTATATTCTTGTGTCTGGATTGAATTCTTCTATGATAATTATGTTATGTTCTTAATAATTGATAAGATGACTTATATGCTTTCTTGAGAATATTGATGACCTTGATGTTAAAAAGATGTTCTTGATTATGATGTGATGATTCTTGACGAATCTTGATATTTTCTTGATGTTGAAAATAAAATATGTTCTTGATGATTTGGGTGGGAATTCGCATGATCGGGTGTTGTTTATTTTTAGAAGCCGTAGTACGATAAGTCTTACATGATTCTTGCTTTTGATCCGTTAATTGCTTATGTGATGTCGTTATTTGCGTTTAAAAGTGTCGAAGCATGGTTTCGGGTTCCACAAAGGATCCCGGGACGAATTTGTGATGAATGAGTCAATGGGGGGTAGGTGGGGGTGGGGGAACCCACCACCTACCCACTGCCCAAAGGGCACTGCCCGGCAGCGGGCAGCCACCGGGCAGCCGGCTACCCGCTGCCCGGAACAGTGCCCACCGGCGGGTGACCCCCACCCACCGGCTACCCGCTGGTCCATACCCCACCCCGGGTCCCCGGCTTCCCCGTTTGATGTTCCCCGTCCCCCATGGTGTCCCAACGGACCCCGTTTGTCGTGCCTAAGTCTTGTTCGGAATTTCGGGTACCATTCGTAGGTTAAACGAGTCTTAGGGATTGCATGCTAGTTGAATTGGTAACCCGTGGACCTAGGTGGAAGTAATATGAGCCCTTAGGAACTATTCTTAGTGTGTGAATGATCACATGTAAGCTTAATTATATGTCCCCCCCTTCCCTATGTGATTTATGTGTTATTATGTGCTATTGTGTGTTACGTGATGCATGACCCCAACTTGGTTAAGACCAATTGGGCTATATGGGCAGTTGAATAGGCTGAGAACAATCCCAACTGTTAACCAGGCCGGTTAAGATCGGTCAGGGATATTGATATGATATAGGACTGAGCTCCACTATATGAGCAGTTGAATGGGTTGAGAACCATCCCAACTGTTAACCAGGCTGGTAGAGACCGGTCAGGTATATAAAGATTATGTATAGGACTGAAGGTCCACATGGGCCTCGGTGATATGACCCACCGACCGGGATCTTTGCCCACCGACTGAGTTTAGCTCAGCGGTGTGTCGGGCTTGATCCGCTACGGCCTATCGATTGTGCGCATCAACGGTGTGTAGGGTCGTAAGTTCCCCCTTGTAAAGGGGATCGCGGTCCACCAACTGGGCGCGTCAGCGGTGTGTCGGATCGTGGTCCGACGTTGAGTTCGTCAGCGGTTCTCAAAGGGTTGGTTGCGATCAACTCCCCTCGTACCGCGGTATTGAGGTAGGGTGCTGCGGGGCCGTGTTAATGCTATAGGCATTAACCCTCATGTTCGGGGCATGCGATTGGTCCCGTGGCGCCATCAATGATTATGTGATATGAATGATGAGTGAATGATGATGTGTTTGAATTGAAAAGTGTTCTGTGACCTTAGATGCGTATTCCTTATGGTGTTATCTCTACTTAACTGTTTATCATTGTTTGATGTGCTTGTCCCTACTTGCTGAGTCTATTCCCGGGTTCAAAACTAGTGTCTCTTAAGTATATATCTTCCTGCTTCAAAATGATTTTCGTATATCTATATATATCTATCTATAATGTATTTCAACACGTTGGAGTGGGTTACCGGCATCATTCGCTGAACAGATATATTTGGCTTTCAGGCACAGTTGATTAGATCCCAGAGCGCGCTAGAAGAGCTTGGAGTAGATAGATAGTTTTCCTTTTTGGCCTGCGTGCCACAATGATGTATCGAGGATAATTAGTTAGTTTAGCCTGTGCATCTGAGTTCACCAGCTCAGATGTGGCATAGCACCCCGCACCCTTATGTTTAGTAATACTTTATTTTGGGATTTAATGAGAATTTACCTTTATTATATAAGTTTTAAAAGTTTCAAAATTTCGGGGTGTTACAGTTGGTATCAGAGCCTAAGTTTGACCCTAGGATATGACTCTTAAGACCAGACTTTAGGACATTAGGCTTGAACTCTAGGTATTTAGGGACATAGGATTCATGAATCTTAGGACGTGCAATGAGATTGTGAACCTACCTATCATCACATAACCTCCCCTCACTTCACCCCACATTAATTTAAAGAATTTCCCCCTTCTCTTATCACATAAAGGTAAGGGTACAACACACTAACTCTTCATTCCACATACTGGCCCTACAAATTTGAGATGTCCTTGCATACTTTCACCTACTTTGTTGCTTATCACTCTTTGATTATCATACTTGTTTATTCGCTCAAACATATGTTCATAATTGACTTTAGACCGTGTTAGGAACTGCATATTATTACTTAACTATTTGATCAAACATGCATTATTTGGATATCTGTTACTTGAAAAAGTATTTTGGAACTTGTAATTAGTAATTTTATTTAGCTTATAAGGGTTCACTTGTCCTTATCATAACTGAACAATATAGTTAACTCACTAAATAGCCCGATAATTACTTACATGAGTTGCATGAAGGGAAATTTTTGGGAACATAGCTTTAATTTAGAAGGGGAAGAATGGGGTGTGGGATCCTTGTGATATTTAGTTGAAGTCTCCCATATTCCTTATTAATAACGTGATCCCATGTATTCAAACCCCTTTCGTTGTTCACATAAGTATGAAATTCCTTGAACTTAAAATTGTGCATTCTCGGGGCTTTTCCCGAAGTGATTCCTCCTTCACAGTCACGTTCCAGCGGGGCCTTGGCAGGAGGTCGACCACCCACCACGTGCCCACTGCCACATTCCAGTGGGGACTTGACAGGCGGTCGACCGCCCACCTCATGCCCACTGGTCCGGTATGTTTTCTTGACTTCTCATTTTTATTGATCCATTGTGCCTTTGTGTGTCTCCCTTGATACTTCCTATGTGTTTAAACATATAAATAACAATCTAATGCTTGAACATGAAAATCGAATTATCTTCCTAATTGATTTGTTTATATGTTACATAGAAATTATAGGGACTAATCCTATTTCTAGAAATCTAAACCCTCGGATACATAGCGTATTAAGTTTCGACCCGAAATTCAATCTGAGTGAGACCGGTAGAAACCTAAAACAAGTGGTCATCTAGAAATTATCCGTGGAAAATATATTGCGCCCCCAAACTATCTTAAAACTATCCCTTTAAACTTTGGTCCATGTTGCATAATAGACCACAAGCTTCCCATACCTTGTTTAGGACCCTTTACCACTAAGATAAGGACCCCCCTAAACAAACATTTATACATAAATAGGTACATCACTACTATCCTAGATATATTCCCCTAAAAACTCCTATCATATATATATATATATATATATATATATATATATATATATATATATATATATATATATATATATATATATCTAAGATATGTAGTAAACCCCAATTACGTTCATATGCTACACTTACACCAAATTGTTATTATCATTATTATTATTATTATTATTATTATTATTATTATTATTATTATTATTATTATTATTATTATTACTATTATTATTTTCATTTTTATTACACCCTAATCCTAAATCACTTGTCTAATCTTAAAAATAGTTGCGTCATGTACGGTACGTCCCTATACGCTTAAATCTATATATATGTGTATAAACTTGTGAGCCTATAGAACATCCTCCCCTATTCATATGTATCCATATAAATTGTTACATTATACACAAGAAATCCCTAGCCCCCAAACCATACGCATGCACCCTAGCTACAATAATCTTACGCACACCTATAAGCTTGACCTTAGCATATCCTAACCCTGAAATATAATTCCGTACAAACTACATCACTATTATATATATATATATATATATATATATATATATATATATATATATATATATATACATATATATATATACACATACTCTGGGATAGCCCTAATTCTACTTTTCCCCCTCGCATGACCTTCCTGTTACCACTCCTACCTTCCCTAAATAATTAAAAACTTTAGCCTCATCATCAGGTCATCAATTGAGTTAGGAATTAGCAACCAAGGGCCTTCAACCCTAAAGTTGTTTAGGTATCCCAGGCTTCTAGAGGTAAGATTTATGCCTACCTAAAATCTAATTACCACCAAAATAAAACTAATTTTCCTAAGTGCTTGTATAATTAAATTCTCAAGATAGAACTTTTAGTGCTTGTGAACCTAGGCTATCTTACTCGTAATTACAAAATATTTATATGCAAATTGCATGGTCCAAACTATAAGTCAAAATTTATATTTTTCATGTGCATTACATGTCAAATCACATAGCTCACATGTTTATGTAAAATACACACTTACACGCATTCATGTATATATATACATATACACGCATGCTAAACAAAAAAAAAAAAAAAAAAACGGTATGTTATAAGGCATCCCACTATGCATATACACAATATTATTAATTACAAGTAATCTGCATATAAGCGCCAATACTTGTTAGGTGATCACCCGCCATTATCCATGGAATACAAAATAAAGATCCTAATTCTATTGCCTCCCCATAATTTATTTACCCCATAAGAAGCAAGAGCCTTCCTCCTAATTACTTACAATCTTTTCTTTGGAATCTATTTTTCGCTATTTGACTAATTATTATATGACTTGTGACCTTCCTGAATTTATATGACAAAAGTTTGGTTATGCCACGATATTAAGTACGCGAATTTAATTGTTAATCATGCACTAGACTAACATGTGGAATAATACATATGTGTGCTTTATGATTCCATAGGACTAGTTATTATTTAAGACTTAAAATAGGGCCACATGCCTTCACACTCTATGCCCATAGACTTAAGAAATTGCATGTTTAGCATAATTACGATTGAACACATATAGGCATGCCAACTTACAAGTTTCGCATATAGCACAAATAGTTAATTATCATACATGTTAGGCTTGTTGCTTCGTAACTGTGAATATTTGGTATAATCTGCTAAGCACAAGGATTAGACATAGATCCTACATATATGGCATCTAGGCTCACAACATACTATACTACATAATTAAACGTCTACACCCATTCGTAAATGAGGTTCGCCTGTGTTGATATACGTGCATATATACTTTATAATAATTATGTGGCTATCCGAATCTGTACCCGCGTGATATTTGCCTCTCATTTAGGTACATAAATAATTATACGATCGGTACAACTTGTGATCCTATATGTTAAATCATTATAAAATAATTAAATAAAGATCATGCCATGTGTAAAACTTCTATGTTATGTATTAGTCACCCATAAAACTTACATATTGTGTGTTGCATATTCGTGACCTTGTTATTTGGTGCATTTTGCCAGCATAATAGTCAAGCTCAAACCCAGTGAATCTATATGCGTATGTGTATATACTTCCCATATAATACCTTCCTTATAAACTACTATACTAATTCGGGCTCTTTTCCCCAAAATGATTTCCAAGCTTCGGGGATGAAGCTTTTTGTAAGGGGGGGAGAGTGTAACACTCCGTGTTACGGCCTTTAAACCCGAATTAATTATTTAATTAATTCCATTAATAATAATTAAAAAGGATTTAATTTGATTAGAAATCCCTTTAATTAATTAATATGGTCCACCACGGATTGTGGACCCTTGCCTAAACTAGAGTCATAAGCCTATTAGAAATAAAGAAAGTCAACATTTTACTAATCAGATCCTAATTAGGAATCCTAGGCCTACACATCTATTAGGAATAAAGAAAGTATACCTTTACTATTCAGATTATGGTTGGGATTCTCTTTAATTAATTAATATGGTCCACCATGGACCATGGGCCCTAATCCCTAAAACAAGTCCTTAGTCCTATAAAGAATAGAATTAGTAAACACATACCATTCAGACCCTAATTAGGACTCCTAAATATATATATATATATATATATATATATATATATATATATATATATATATAAGGACATAGGAGGCACCTAGAAGTCACACCACAATAGATATCACCACACAAGAATTCCCAAGGGACTCCCCACTACCAAGCCTAGGGAGATCAAAACGGATGGAAATCTTAGGGAAGAACCTTAATAGCCAAGGGATGATTAATTAAGGCTAAGAGGTAACCCATGTCTCAACAAAACCTATTTTCTTCGCTATAATCTCTTTCCTTGGCCTCCCTCTATATTCTTGTGTCTTGATTGAATTCTTCTATGATAATTATGTTATGTTGTTAATAATTGATAAGATGACATATATGCTTTCTTGAGAATCTTGATGACCTTGATGTAAAAAAGATGTTCTTGATTATGATGTGATGATTCTTGACGAATCTTGATATTTTCTTGATGTTGAAAATAAAATATGTTCTTGATTATGATGTGATGATTCTTGACGAATCTTGATATTTTCTTGATGTTGAAAATAAAATATGTTCTTGATGATTTGGGTGGGAATTCGCATGATCGGGTGTTGTTTATTTTTAGAATCCGTAGTAGGATAAGTCTTACATGATTCTTGCTTTTGATCCGTTAATTGCTTATGTGATGTCGTTATTTGCGTTTAAAAGTGTCTAAGCATGGTTTCGGGTTCCACAAAGGATCCCGGGACGAATTTGTGATGAATGAGTCAATGGGGGGTAGGTGGGGGTGGGGGAACCCACCACCTACCCGCTGCCCAAAGGGCACTGGCTACCCGCCGGCTACCCGCTGCCCGGAACAGTGCCCACCGGCGGGCAGCTGGCGGGTGACCCCCACCCACCGGCTACTCGCTGGTCCATACCCCACCCCGGGTCCCCGGCTTCCCAGTTTGATGTTTCCCGTCCGCCATGGTGTCCCAACGGACCCCGTTTGTCGTGCCTAAGTCTAGTTTGGAATTTCGGGTACCATTCGTAGGTTAAACGAATCTTAGGGATTGCATGCTAGTTGAATTGGTAACCCGTGGACCTGGGTGGAAGTAATATGAGCCCTTAGGAACTATTCTTAGTGTGTGAATGATCACATGTAAGCTTAATTATATGTCTCCCCCTTCCCTATGTGATTTATGTGTTATTATGTGTTATTGTGTGTTACGTGATGCATGACCCCAACTTGGTTAAGACCAATTGGGCTATACGGGCAGTTGAATGGGCTGAGAACCATCCCAACTGTTAACCAGGCCGGTTAAGATCTGTCAGGGATATTGATATGATATAGGACTAAGGTCCACTATACGGGCAGTTGGATGGGTTGAGAACCATCCCAACTGTTAACCAGGCTGGTAGAGACCGGTCAGGTATATAAAGATTATGTATGGGACTGAAGGTCCACATGGGCCTCGATGATATGACCCACCGACCGGGATGCGCCAGGCGGTATGGGGCCAACAAGCCGAGGAAGGTTGTAGTCCACCGACCTGAGTAATCAGGCGGTGTGTAGGGCTACGACTGGCTGCGACCCACCGAGTGGTGGGACATCGATATGTAGGACCGTAGTCTCCAAGGATCTTTGCCCACCGACTGAGTTTAGCTCAGCGGTGTGTCGGGCTTTATCCGCTACGGCCCATCGATTGTGCGCATCAACGGTGTGTAGGGTCGTAAGTCCCCCCTTGTAAAGGGGATCGCGGTCCACCGACTGGGCGCGTCAGCGGTGTGTCGGATCGTGGTCCGACGTTGAGTTCGTCAGCGGTTCTCAAAGGGTTGGTTGCGATCAACTCCCCTCGTACCGCGGTACTGAGGTAGGGTGCTACGGGGCCGTGTTAATGCTATAGGCATTAACCCTCATGTTCGGGGCATGCGATTGGTCCCGTGGCGCCATCAATGATTATGTGATATGAATGATGAGTGAATGATGATGTGTTTGAATTGAAAAGTGTTCTTTGACCTTAGATGCGTATTCCTTATGGTGTTATCTCTACTTAACTGTTTATCATTGTTTGATGTGCTTGTCCCTACTTGCTGAGTCTATTCCCGGGTTCAAAACTAGTGTCTCTTAAGTATATATCTTCCTGCTTCAAAATGATTTTCGTATATCTATATATATCTATCTATAATGTATTTCAACACGTTGGAGTGGGTTACCGGCATCATTCGCTGAACAGATATATTTGGTTTTCAGGCACAGTTGATTAGATCCCAGAGCGCGCTAGAAGAGCTTGGAGTAGATAGATAGTTTTCCTTTTTGGCCTGCGTGCCACAATGATGTATCGAGGATAATTAGTTAGTTTAGCCTGTGCATCTGAGTTCACCAGCTCAGATGTGGCATAGCACCCCGCACCCTTATGTTTAGTAATACTCTATTTTGGGATTTAATGATAATTTACCTTTATTATATAAGTTTTAAAAGTTTCAAAATTTCGGGGTGTTACAGCATGTTTAGGAATCATGTTAGAACATATTCGGTATGATTCCTGATTTGATTCCGTTTATTGAATATGTGGTGTTGTCGTTATGTGTTTGAATGTGTCTGGACATGGTTTTGGGTTCCACGAGTGATCCCAGGACCAAAAAGTTGTCTACGTACCAGTGGGGGGTAGGTGGGGGGTGACCGCCCACCACTTACCCGCTGCCCGGCGAGTCCAATCCAGCGGCCGGAGGCCTACCCGCCAGCCACCCGCTGGAATGGTGGCTGCCCGCTGGAATTTGGTGGTGTGTCATGGTGTTTTTTCCCGTTTGATGTTTTCCCGTGTCCCGTTGTGTCTCATTGTACCCCGTTTACCGTGTATGAGTCTCGTTTGATGTTTTGAATACCGTTCTAGGAATTTATGTCTAGTACATGTCGTTGTTGTTGGTCTTGATTGTTATTGATTGATTATGTGTTGATCAAATGATGATGTGTATCGTGGTCATTGCGCAATGGTCGGTGTGACAAATGATAATGATGTTGAGATTGTGATTGGTGGGAAAGAATTGTTGGCGGTTGCACCACTTGTGCCCGGTCATTGTACTAAAGGTACATGCCTAGCAGTTACTGTGCTAAAGGCACAAACCCACCTTCCACTAGCTTGCCATTGAGCATGGGTCAGGTTATAAGTGTTGCGGTGTCATGTTAGGGTTATATGAGCTGACCCCTTGATATTGGCACTAGAGGTGCGGATCATGCGAATGGCACTGCGGCGATATCTTGATATGTTGGTGGATGAAAGGTGGTTTGTCGGTGGGGGCATGTAGTTGCCTGGAGGAATAAGGGAGGCGATATAAGGGTGGCCTAGAGGTATAGGTTGGAACTGATATAAGGACGGAGGGGAGCCACAAGGTTGGAGCTTGGTATAAGGTTGGAAGATGGATTGTGTGTCTTGATGATTACTTGCTAAATGATTGTCTTGAATTCCTTTGTTGTCTCTATTTGCTATTTATATGTTTATCTGTCTATTATGTCTTGTAACGTGTTCTTAGGACGCATGCTAGTCTTTATGATTGTTCTATAATGTCGAGTCTGTTGTTGTGTCTTGAGTCCTGATCTTGGGTTTAAATTAGAGTCTCGTAAGTATATATGTATTCTAGTTTCAAAATGATTTCTTATATCTACCTATATTGTACTTAACGCGTTGGAGTGGGTTACCAGCATTATTCGCTGACGGTTATTACACCGTATGTTTTTTCAGGTATAGATCAGTAGCTTCAGAGCGCGTTAGATGGACTCGTGAATTTAGCTTAGTATTAGTTAGATGACCTATGAGCCTTGAATTGTATTATGGATATTAGTTATAGTTTACACCTTGTTTGATTAGCTTAGCATGTGCATCTAGGTTCTCAAACCTAGATGTGGCATAGCACACCGACTATTATGTTTCGTTTATGCTCTGTTTGGGATTTGATATTAGATTTGCCTTTATTTTATAAGGTTTAAATATTTTAAAAATCTAGGGGTGTTACATAGGGTTAGCTTCTTGGCTAGAAAATCACACCAAGCTCATCCTAGCATGTCCCCAACCACTTGATCTTCTTTAAAACCCCAAAACTAACATAATAAAAGAATAAATATTAAGAGAAAGTAAAGAGATCTTGAATATAAAAGATGTAGAAAGGCTTGATCTTTCACTCCTAAGCTTTGTAAGATAGAAAGGTGGAATATTGGCTTGTTTTCTTGAGTAGGAAATGAAAGATGTTTGTGGTGTGAAGAGATGAAGGAAACGGCGTGAAACTAAGGTAGAGATGGAAGAGAATGTGTAAGTTTTGTCTAGGTTTTATTTTAAGAATAAGGTGTGGTATGTATGTATATATATATATACGGCGTGAAACTAAGGTAGAGATGGAAGAGAATGTGTAAGTTTTGTCTAGGTTTTATTTTAAGAATAAGGTGTGGTATGTATGTATGTATATATATATATATATATATATATATATATATATATATATATATATATATATATGTATTGATATCTATACAATATATAAAAACAAAATCCTAAACTTTTAACTTCCCGCCCAATTTCAAAAAAATCTCTCTTCCTAATAAAATATATTGATTTCTACTTTCCCATACATACAATCATTCTGGGTTAAAATTCTATTCTAATATTATAAATAGTGTAATACAATTCCTATTGTAATCTATATATACTCTATACTATATATAAAAACAAAATCTTGAACTTTTAACTTCCCGCCCAATTCCTAAAAAATCTCTCTTCCTAATAAAATATATTGATTTCTATAATAACTCTGGGTTAAAATTCTATTATAATATTATAAAATTGTGTAATACTATTCCTATTCTAATCTATATCTATTCTATATATTAGTGTTGCAAAAATCGCGTCACTGGCCGCGGCGAGGAAGGCCGGAATCGGCCGCCTCGCCGGCTGAACCGGCGATTAATTTTATTTATTTATTTTTTTTTTAAGTTGTAAAGTGTCAAAAGTTCAGCAAGGCATAACTTTTGACTCGGTTGTCCGTTTTGGACAAATGTTTTTTTGAAATCGCGTATTTTAAAGAAATGGCATCCTCTACCTTTCCTAATTAAAATTATTTTCTCTTCTCCTTTATCCGCAACTTTCACCGTAATTATTATTATTATTATTATTATTATTATTATTATTATTATTATTATTATTATTATTATTATTATTATTATTATTATTATTATTATTATTATGAGATGAAGGAAAATTCACAACAATATTGCTACTTCATTATTGAATGCTAGATGATGATTATGCTAATAATTTTATTTCAAAATGTTACATTTTTTTAAGACAAAATGTTAAATTTTAATATGTAAACAAACTAATTTAAATTTTATGGAGATGTCCTTTTTGTCGTTTTACATTTATCAGCTTATTAAAAAACTAATTTTACCAAACACTTTCAAGCATAACAGCTCTTCAGTTTTCAACTCCTAGCTTATAGGTTTTCAGCTTTCAGCTCATTTTAAACTTCCAGCTACCTTTTCAGCTAGGTTTGCCAAACATAGCCAATATATGAGAGAATGATTATAATTGTCACTAAAATAAACGTTTACAACTTTGTAATAACGCTAGTCTAAATACTTAGTCTAAAAGCGATAGTCTAAATAAATATTACTTTTGTTTAAATTTCTCTTTGTCTTCTTAATTCTCTTTTGGGTATCATTATCATTGTCTTCATCTTCAGTACATGTCATGTCCTCTCTTTCTTTATTGGTAGTATGTCATTTGCAATTGGGTTACTGGTGGTAGCATAGAGGGCATCATCATACAATGAGATTATGGTGTTGGAAGTTTTAGATTTTTCTTGCTGTGTATATGACTGAGATCTTAGTTGTACTTTCAACTCTTTATCTTACAAGTGTATATTGATATTTGGTAGTGGTAGTTTTTCCCTACATGTTTCATGTGTATCATAGATTATCATGTGAAAGTATTGAACAAAATATTAATATTTATTATATTTTTATAAAATACTTAGTAAATAAATATATAACATATTTTGTATTATAACTTTGATATTTAATTACAAGATAATGTAAAAAAAAAAAAAGAAAAAAAAGAAAACAATGGGCAATGTAGTGAATATAATTAATTAATGGATTTGAATTGAAGGTATGGAATCTTTGAATTGTAGAAAATAAATATTTTTTTGAAGGTTCTAGAAAATAAATATAATATAACTAATAAAATTATATCTCTTTTTAAATTTTTTATAATGAATAATTTTTTTTTTTAATAATGATATTATAGACATCTAATTCTAAATTAATTAAATGCATATGTATTACTTTTTATTGTAGCTATTAATTTATTTAATTTAATAAGAGTAATAAAATGACATACATATTTTTTATTAATAACATTAAAGTCAGTGATTTTTTTAATCGTTTAACATGTACGTACATGAATCTTAACTTACAGATCCTTTAACTCACCTACGATTTTTAAATTTGGATACTGTAAGTTACAAGGAAAGAGCTGAGGTATACTTAAGTATAAGTTAAAATTAGATATTTGAAAGGTAGTATAAGTCTCATAAAATTTGAAATAAATTGATATGTAAAAATTTATAAATTTATATTAATAAAAGTTAATAATAATGAGTAAAATTTTAATTTATTAGTTTATAATATTTTAACAACTGACATTTTTATATTTTGTATTAAAATGCATATTACTCATTAGTTTATTAAAAAAAAATGTTAACATTAATAAAATTTTATTTATGTATTGATTTGCAAATTTAATTTATTTTATTTGAATAAATTCAGTCACATGTATTTTAACATAAAATTTAAAAATTTTAATTGTTAAAAAAAATCTGAATAAATTTAAATATGAAAATTTAATCTTCACTCTTAATTTTTATCAACATAAAGCAAATAATTTTTGTATCAATATATTCTTTTTCTTACGAAACTTATTAATAGAAATAAAATTTTCTATAAATCTTATTTTATAATGGAAGCATACTTTGCAATTAAATGACAAGATTAATATATAGTAAAGTGGTAGTGGGTAGTCTTCAAATCTCAATATGAGCATGTATGTAATATTTATTTAGGAAATATTAATGATATGATAGAGATGAGGTCATATTAATCGTTTAACACGTACCGTATATTATGTACATAAATCTTAACTTACAGATACTTTAACTCACCTTCGATTTTTAAATTTGGATGCTCTAAGTTCCCTACAAGGAAAGAGCTGAGGTATAGTTAAGTATAAGTTAAAATTAGATATTTGAAATGTAGTATTATTTGTTAGTTGGTTTTGCATTGAATTGGTAGTAAAACTGGAAGTGGATGGAGCACTGACCACCGCTGGTGGTGCTTTAATTTGGATGTGTATGGGGGGATAGGAATGATAAGGCCAGGGCCCAGGGGCCAGGGGGGCAAGCTAAGCTAGTATTATGATTTATGATTTGTGATGGACAAGAAAGTAAAGTAAAGGTGCGGGTGCCCACTGCAATTCATCTTCATGTACATGACAAACAGTATATGCAATGCGTAATCCGGCCATCCATCTGTTGGGAATTGAAGCTAGATAGCTACCTACCTATATTGGATCTAAGCTAGAACATCCAGCTAGCTTTGCTGGCCCCAGGAAAATGGTTGTGTCACACCGCTGGCCTGGCTGCCATTACAATAACAATAATTTGTATTGATGATAGTGAGACTTTTGTGAATTGTGAAGTTGGTCGTCGTGTTTGTTGACATTATTATCATAGTGAAAATTAAGAAAAAGTATTTTACTATTGATCTCGTTTATGCTGCAAGTCCGTGACTTGCGCAAATCTAAAGCATCATCAAATTCAAAGAGTGGGGCTGGGCTGGATTAAAGTGGGTTAGTACGTAAATCTATACTAAAGAACTAAGTTTACTGCTTTGTATATATGCATTCAACTCGAGTGGCGTGAGCACGTGGACGTTGAGTTGATCACCAATATATTTTATTTTAAATTTAAATTTGAATTATATGAAAAGTATCTAACATTGGCGTGCGGAAAGAATTATGAAAAAAAAAATTGTAATTTCGTGAAAAGAATAAAGTAAGAAAAAAATAAAAATTCAATTTCATTGTTTAATAAGTAATAAGGGTGTGCAAACTTTGATTAACTGATCAAATTAAAAAAAAAAAAAATTGAAAACCGTAACCCTTCATATATACATTTATCCCTAACTCATCCAGTCATCCTCCCAACTAAACACCCGCTAGAGGGAGAGACTACTAAACCCTAAAAAATTTTCAGAAAAAGAAAAAGATTCAGCTACTATTGTTTAACAAAAGAGTTAAACAGAAACATGAAAGGGATGGGATGGGATGGGGCAGTGATAATAAGACGGGACAGTATGTTCCCCACCAAAAGTGGCAGCTGGCGCCAGCCAATTTCCCTCTGCACTCTGCACTGCTTTCTTCTTCTCCTTCATTATATATCCTCCGCCTCCTTCTCCATTTTTACTCACCCACCCCTTCATATCTTTCCCCAACAACTACCCTTTATTTTATTTTAATAATAATAAATAATAAATAATAATAATACCTCTTATTATTATATTATAAAATAGAATAGATAAAAGCTCTTTTGTTGCTATTACCATACAGATCGAACCACCATTATGACGGGGATTAGCAGTAACATGCCACCGCTCCTCTCCTTCTTCTTCTTTTTCTTGATTGCTACGGTCAATGCTTCGCCGGCGCCGGCGGCCGGTAGCGGTCAAACTCTCCAACTGCATCCGCAGGCGGATTATCAGTACCTCAACCCAAAGCTCCCTCCTAGAGCCCTTTCCAACTCCAAGAAATTCGAGGGCTCATCCGACCTCGTCAATCTCCGCTACCATATGGGCCCCGTCCTTTCTTCCCCTATCAATATCTATCTTATCTGGTATGGCAAGTGGTCCCCATCCCAGCAGCTCGTCATCAAAGACTTCCTACTCTCCATCTCCACCACCAACCACCGCGCCGCCCCCTCCCCCTCCGTCGCTGAATGGTGGCGCACTGTGTCTCTCTACACCGACCAAACCGGGGCCAACATATCCCGCTCCGTTCTCATTGCGGATGAGTACTCCGACCGCCGCTACTCCCAGGGCACTCACCTCACCCGCCTCTCCATTCAGGACGTCATCGCAGAGGCCGTACGCTCTAAGCCCTTCTCCATCGACCACAAGAAAGGGATCTACCTGGTGCTCACCTCCATAGATGTGACAGTGCAGGACTTCTGTCGGGCTGTGTGCGGCTTCCATTACTTCACCTTCGCCTCCAAGGTGGGTTACACACTGCCCTACGCTTGGATCGGGAACTCGGGGAAGCAGTGCCCGGAAGTATGCGCGTACCCGTTTGCAATCCCGGGTTACATGGCAGGAGGCGGACCGGGAGCACTGTCTCCGCCCAACGGGGACGTGGGTGTAGACGGGATGATTAGCGTGATAGCGCACGAGCTAGCGGAGCTGTCATCGAACCCGCTGGTGAACGCATGGTACGCAGGAGAAGACCCAACGGCACCCACAGAAATCGGTGATCTGTGCGAGGGGCTGTACGGCACAGGGGGCGGCGGCGGGTACATTGGGCAGGTGATGAAGGACAGGGAGGGGCGGACTTACAATATGAAGGGGAGGAGGGGCAGGAAGTTCTTGGTGCAATGGGTTTGGAGCCCTATCCTCAAGGCCTGTGCCGGTCCAAATGCATTGGACTGACGACTCACTAATCCAATTCATGTAAAATCCCCTCTCCTCCCCGCCCCTCAATCCTACATACTACCACAAATCAAATCAAATCAAATGAAAGCTCCTAATCGCCGCCGCCGCCGGCAGCAGCAAGGGTGACGAGATGTACGGTATGAATTGAAGTGCCCCCTACCCCGATTCCAGGAGCAAGAGTTTTTTTTTTTTTTTTTAATTCCTTTATTTTCTTAGAAATATTTTTTTTTTATTCTTTATAAAAATTCATTAGTGTTATTGTTATTATTATTATTATTTGATATTTGATATTTGATTTTGGGCTAAATATAAGATGGAACCGTATTTATATGTGCGCATGTATAAAGAGCTATTCATGACCGGGAAAAGCTTGAAGCTGCCTTCTGGGGCAGAGCAGGGTAAAATGGGGCATAATTATTAGTTTCAGCCAATCTCTCTCACTGGACTGGATGCCAACCAAAAATGAAATGAATATTTGGAGAGGCAAAAGGGTAAAATGGGACATGGGAATTATTGTGGACGGAGCACAGTGAGAGCAATGGCCAAAGGGTGCGTGAGGCACAGGCTAGGGTTCTCTGTTTTGATTATTTAGTGATGAACAGCTAAGCCTAAAGGGTCCCCTCTGCCTCTCTTTCATATCACCACTTCTGTAAAAACACTATATATTCTATTTCTTTTCACAGTTTAGGAAAAAAAAAAGAAAAATCAATCTTACTATACTCACCGCTCACCAATAAGCATCTTTCTCAGGTGAGGTCCCCCCTACTTTTTCCCAACTTTAAATTATTTTAACCATGTTTCATTTTTTATTATTTTTTTTTGAAATAATAACCATATTTCATCTCATATTCGAATTATACAAATAAGACTACATTTACTCCTACACTTTACTACATTTCTTACTCTTTGCTCATGCACTATAATTGATTTAGAAAAGAAGCTATTACTTTTATTCTTTTCTCTTCATTTTTTTGTTCTATCTAAAAAAATAACAGACTTTACCTTTCAAGAATAAACTTGTCATTTTCCTTTGTTTTTTTTTTCAAATTTTTAATTTAGTTGAGCCATCCATCCAAATTGCTCAAATTAAAACCTGCACTGACCATTGGCGGCATGTCCGACTGTCCGAATCGAATGTGCCGCGTGGCTATCGGGTCAATTTTGAATGAATTTATTCAAAATAGACAAAAAGAAAAGAAGGATAGAATTTGCAAAAGGGGGCAAAATATAACATCTAAATTAATATTTTTGTCATTTTAAATTGTTAAAACTCATACAATGTACACTTTTTAGTCTGTACTTTGTAATTTTTTTTTTTTTTTTTTTTTTGCATACATGGAAGAAGGACATGAGGAATTGGAGGAGAGAGGGAGAAGGAAAGAAAAAAATTGGTAGAGGGAGAAGGAAAGAAAAAAATTGGTAGACCAAAACGCAATTTTGACGGGTACAGACCCACGTGCTGTGGGATTGCAATCGTTATATCGTGGACCAGGGTCCACAATGCAAGTGCAAAACATTAAGGAAATAAGAATCGGAGGCATTTATTAAAAACAAATTTCAAATGCTCGTCTCTTTTAGAGTTTACTCATTATTTTTTCTATTTGACTTTTTTCAAAGAGAACTTCTCACAGAAACCTCGTCATTTTACGCCAGGCATGTTTGAGTTTTCAATTTTATGTGTACTCATAAACTAGACTAGAACACTTATTTATTTATTTATGGTATTAAGTGGTTGATTCAGCGGAGTATAATTTTTGAATTTATTGCAAATAAAATAAATAAATAAACACTCATTTTTATTCTTTTTTAATATATTTTTTTTCTTAAATTTTTCATCTCACTTATGCCACAGAGAGGATCCGTGAATCAATACACTACATCACAATTTATTGCACTGTATAATAAAGTGAAACCAATGTTTAAATCGTCAAAGAAAATGCATAAAACATATAAGGATTTTTGTGATTTTCAAATTCTAATTATGTTTTTCTTTTCTTTTTTTTTATTTTAAAAAAATTGACAAAGTTATTTAAAATATAAAAATAAAGAAATTAACAACTAGCCACATGCAATATACACACTAAGAACTGACAAAAATTGTATTATTTTCAACATAAGCTATTCAAAATATCAACAAGGGTAAAGCCCAAGCTAATGTTAAAATTTTAAAACAAAAAGATTTATGAAAATGTACATAATAAGAAAATTAAAAATTTTTAAATTTTTTAATATTTTATGATTTGTAGGTAAAATCTCTTCCCCGCACTTATTTTTAACATTGTCCCCAATGTTGTGAGATGAAAGAAAAGAGGATAAAGAAAGTCCTCCCCTGTTAGATTCCCCTTTCAAGGAATTCTCAATTTGCACAGCATTTTTTAAATGGCGAGAAGAAACTAATTTATGATCAATGTCATTCAAAATATTTTCTTTTTGAATTTTATCAAACCCCAACTTACCATCCTTTGCAAAATTCAACCCTTAACTGCAAAAAATTGGTTAGATCTATCAAGCAAATTCATAGATGTAAAAATTGAAAACTCAGCAGTTTCATCAAGCACATTTTTGGTCAATTTGTTTGCTTGAACATCAATTGGGATTGGGGCAATTCTTTTTGTAGCACTGCACTTACCGTTTTAGGCACACAACTTTTGAGTATATTTAGAAATAGAACCGGGGACACATAAGGTTTGGGTAGTATAGGGCTCCTTAGATTTATGCAACTTAGGCTCATCTTTTCCAACAATAAAATCATTAGCATCATTATTTAATTTTTCAATCATTTCAATTTTAGAAGTGGTGTCTTTTTTCCAATTATTTTCAATGATTTCACCACTTCTCATAGCCTTAGCTTCCTCATGTTGACTAGGTAACTTACCTGGCATATGCCCTTGCAAAGCTTTAGCAATCTATCCCACTTATACTTCTGATTTTTTCAAGGAAGCCTCATTTTGTTGGAACTGTTGTTCATCTGCTTCTTGTTGCATCTGAAATTGTTGCTCATAAGCTTCTTGTTGCATCTGAAATAGATCATTTGCTTCTTCCTGTCTAATGCATGCCTGTATAAAATCATTCAAAGAATCCTTCAAAGATGGTTTTTCAGGTTGGGGTGGATCAATTGGTTGAAAATCATTTTGATTATTATCCTAATAAAAATTAGGATGGCTTGGTTGAAAATCATTTTGATTATTTCCCAAGAAAAATTAGGGTGACTTTTTCAACCCGGATTATAAGAATTATAACATAGGTCATACACAGGCATTTGATTAAAAACATTGATTGAATTAGCCTGTCCAAAACCATTATTATTTCTAAATGAATTATTTTTATGCATACTTAACATAGAACACATATTTTTTTTTATTTGTTTTGCTAACACAAACATTTAAAAAGTCAAATCCATATTGGAATTAACTTCATACATTTTTTCAAAAATTAGAATTTTTTTGTTTTTAATTTTTAAAGCAAGATAGAATTAAATTGAAAAAGAAAAAAAAATAGCAATAATAATAAAGGGAATAAGAAAAAAAAACAAGCAATTATTAAGAGAGAAAAAAATAAAGGGAATAGGGAAAACCAAAAAAAAAAATTAATTAAAAAATTACACAATTATTTCAATAAAAGAAAAAAATCAAATTGCAGAGTAAACAATTCCCTGACAATGTCGCCAAAAATTGATGGACAATTTTAATATAGTCCTCGCACGAGTCAATTATAATTTTAGCGTGCAAAACAAGGGATCGATCCCACATAGAATTGATACAATGCAATTTATAAATATTGATAATTTAACAGCACGTTTGGTTCACGGAATGAATTTTGAGGTAATAGGAATGTTATTCCATAAGGAATGGAATAGGCAAAGAATAGAATATGAATTGTATTCTATTGTTTGGTTCACGGAAGTAATAGACTTTAGGAATTATATTACAGTGTTTGGTTGATTTAAGGAATAGAAATGGAATATGTTTTAAAAGACATAAATACCCTTATAAAAATATATGATGGTGGCGATGGTGGTGGTGGTGGTGGTGGTGGCGGTGGTGGTGGCGATGGTGGTGGCAGTGGTGGTGATGGTGGTGGTGGCGGTGGTGGTGGTGCTGGGGTGGTAGTGGTGGTGGTGACGGTGACGGTTGTGGCAGTGGTGGTGGGGGCGGCGACGGTTGTGGCGGTGGTGCTGCTAGGTGGTGGTTCTGGGGGCGATGGTGGTGGTGGTGGCGGCGGCGGCGGCGATGGTGGTGGCGGTGGTGGTGCTGGGGTGGTAGTGGTGGTGGTGGCGGTGGCAGTGGCGGGGGCGGCGGTGGTGGTGGGGCGGGGGCGGCGGTGGTAGTGGGGGCAGCGACGGTTGTGGCGATGGTGGTAGTGGCGGCGGCGGCGATGGTGGTGGTGGCGGCGGCGGCGGTGATGGTGGTGGTGGCGACGACGATGGTGAAATAGGATAAATTTATATATAGGATAAAAAAATTAGGTTAAAGAAAGGGGTAAAAAAGAAAATAGATTTTAAAATCTATTCCTGAGCGTTCAGTAATAGGCTAATACCAGGGGGACCCTAGTAATAGCTATTACCTTATTTGAGGTAATAGAAATGGTTACCAAACAAAGGAATAGGTCTATTACTGGGAATGCTATGTCATTTCTGGCCTATTCCGTGAACCAAACGGACCATAAAGGAATAATTTAAAAGAGTTCAAAAAGGAAGTTTCAATTGCAGAAAATTAAATCAAAAGTATGCAAAGAACTTTAAGGAAAAATAACTCAAATAGCAACGATTTGATAGGAAACATAAGAATAAAATTCTAGGAACATGAATTTAATATCATCGTTGAGAGATTAAAAGCAATTATCGCCTTAAGCAATGTCATTAATAATTAATTAATAGTGAAGACTAATCATGAGTCTTCAATGACAGGAACAATAATTAATAATTAATTGGAATGAATTATGAAGAGCTAGGCAAATCCACCAACAAATAAAATATACTCTTTCTGTCCTATTTTATGTGACTGGTTTAGTTAACGAGGTTTGACTGAAATTATTTTTAATTCAAATTTTCATAATATTAAGTTTAGTATTAGTATATAAAATTTATATATTTAGAAACTACACTAAAAGTGCGATTAAACACAAAAAAAAAAAAAATCAATTTTTTTTTTTTTTAAAGTAAAAGATACTAAAGAAATAAACAAAGAAGAAAGAGTTGGTGTGACCAATAAATAGTAAGACATATAATGTAGCACCCCCGATTTTCATGCCAATTTAAAGCTTATATACGTAAAGTAAGGTACTAACAGGTATCATAAACGTAAGCAACAGCGGAAGTCTAACATCAAAACAAGGAAAACCAAGGAGTGTTATGCCACGTTCACCCCAACGTGAACGCACAGGCAAGTCTAAAACCATCTATTTAATTGTTCAACAATTGTGGCACACAGGCCAAAACACTAACTACAATGTTCAGGGGATCTATACTATCAACGGCTAACGCTCTCGCCATGTCTACTCAAGACCTGTAAAACACATAAAGAAAGGGGACGACGCCCGGTCAGCGAATATTGCTGGTAACCCATCAATACGCGTTCAATAGCATATATAGGTAGTATAATACAAAATCATTTTCGAAACGGGATACAGTATATATATCAGTTCAAAAGTCAATAAGAGAAGTCAACTTGCAAAGACTCTATTTCACTCTCCCAAAGGACAAGGGAATCAACATCCCAAGACAACATCAAGACAAGAACAACAGTAACACAAGTACAACTCGAGGTGTATTCTACTGATCACAAAGTAAAATACCACTCGACATGCTTAACAGAAAAGGATAGACAATCACGCATTGGCAACACATGCCACCGTGACACTACATGTCACACGTTTCAGATTCCATGTTCCATCCTTATGCCCGGTTCCAACCTTATGACTACCCCCGACCTTATAACTAGTTCCAACCTTTACCTCCAGGACCCCTGTACTTCTAAGTCCAACCTTATACCTCCGGGAACCGTCGTTCCCCCACCAACAACCACCAAGATTTCCACCAACACATAGTACACGAGGGTACCGTTCATTTCAATCACACAGCCACCAACAAGTGAGCCTGAAGCCCATGAGCCTGAAGCCCATAATACAACTCCATAATATCATTTCATGGCCACCACGAGGACCACATCTGTACCTTAGTGATTAATGTCTCATACCATTAATCGTGTAATCAGGTACAGCCAACACACACATCATCATAGGAATCAATCAATGGATCACAACAAAGATATAAAACCATACTCAATCAAGGAAGGATTACAATCCGACACCAACGATGATCAACACAAGTTATCATCCACATTAGGAAAGAACAAATCACACACACTAGCATTTCAACATCAAACTAGCATGCTTATCAAACGGGTAAACAAAACATGGTTCCGAAAAACATACAAGACTCATCATGGTTCAACGAATCGCAAGATTGAACCCTTAGCACGATCCAAGACACCAAATCCGACATAGATCCTAACATACTGTTCTAAACATACGAAACATCAAGAAGACACTCAAATAGTCCAACAAAAGAACATCGAGAAGTCAAAACATCAATTACCGAGTCAAAAGAATCATGGGGAACAAATCTCCAAAACAACCCAAAGGTGTTCCTCACGGGTGGGGCCACGAGTGGACCTCCACCCGTGGGTACAAAGCCCTTCACCAACTGTACATCGCGGGTGGGGCGGCGAGTGGGCCACTGCCCGCCGTTCCGCCCGCGGGTACCGACCCTGTACCAAAATAATCCCTTTGGGGATTTTCAACACCAAGTCCAAATTCAAGTCCAAAACACCCAAAATCTCACAAAATACAACAATATGACTTAAATCAAAGGAATAGCCAAGCAATGGCATACAAGAATCCTACTAACAAGCTCTAGATATGAATTCTCACACGACAATGCATCAAAACTCACATTTCATAGCAAAAATCACAAGTAGAAGTCAAGAAATCATCATATAGGTAAGAAAATAGATTTTGTAAAGCATGGGTTACCTCTTGTAGCCTAAACCTTCACTTATCACACCTTTACAAGCTTCTAACAAGGCTCTCCTTGAACTCCAACTTTAAGAACACACCAAAAGACAACAAAGATTCTATCTTTAGAAAAAGACACCTTAAAAGGTACTAAAAACACTAAAGGACCAAGGATCTTACCCTCCTATATGCTCAAGGTTAAGAAAGGTTGAATCTTGGAGACCAACTTGAAAAATCTTGAATTGCCCAAACTTGGCTTGAAAAGAAGCTAGCTATTTTCTAGAGAGAAGGAGGAGCTTTTCTTTTTTAGGGTGTTAGGGAAAAGAAATGAAAGATGACTCTAGGTTAGCTTGGGATACAAACATAAGGTGAAAGGTCTTCTTTACCCTTACTAAAATGAGAAGTGTAAGGATACAAGGGAACAATTCACAAAGCAAAGAGTACAACCCATTGACTTGGATTGACTAGTCAATTTCTAGTTCTCTAACTATTAAATTTTCAGGATTTTAGGAATAAATTACCAATTAAGCTAGGAGTAATTATCTAATTAATCCTTAAATACAATTTGGATTTATGGGGTGTCACATATAAAATGGGATAGAGGGTAATAGATACCCCAAAATAGCCGCCTGAACTAGAAGGTCTAGCAAGGCAGCCGGGCCAAGGCATGGTTCGATACTTAGCAAGTAGGGGATCCCTAGGACCCTTCCCAACCATCGCATAAGGCGTCCTACGACGGCAGTTGTTCATCCTTTAGCAATCAATCTCAGCAGCCGGTGTGTCCCCGGGCTGGCTCTCGGATGAGACTCGGTTGGGCGACCAGCCTCGATAGTCGGTGTGTCTCCGGCCGAATACCCCGTGGGATTTAGATGGAAGACCAGGCTACGGGGGTGGTGTGTCCCCGATCGTGCGCTGCTTCGAACCTGACCGGGTGACCAGGCTTCGCAGGCGGAGCGTCCTCGCCTGGGTACGTTGGCCCCGGGAAATATTCCCATGGCGGCCAAGGCATCGTTCCCGGCCGGGTGCGCATCTAGAAACGGATATCAACGGATTCTGCTGAGGCTATCTCTGTCCCTTTAGGTAGCTTCCTTAATTATTCTAGACGGTTTATGGTAATAAGTAGGCAGCTACATCAGCCCTACGTCAGCCCTATCCCGTCTTTAGGCTTGGCCTTACGTCAACCGTACTTACCTTGTACGAACTTCATACTCATGTATAAATATCCCAACTGGACATCATGTATCGGGTTGACACTTTTGAGGGCAAAATCCTAAAGAAATAATATCACATTATTCTCTCTTTAATACTTTATCGCTTGTTTTCATTATCTCGTAAGTACATTATCTTGTAAGCACAGCTTTTTGGTGGTGTTGGCCTGCCGAGCGACCATCGAGGCTGTGAAAATCAACAGATGAGAGTACTAAAGAACAGACAAAACAATGACAGGAAAATACACAAGAATGCTTGCCCAGTAAATTGCTGCTAAAGAATTCGAAAGTGCTCAATTATCGTTGATGAAGATTCAATTTGTTGTTGTCTGGAAATTACGGAAACATCGCCGGAATTAATTTTCTTGAGGGAACAGACAGCTTCCGGAAATACTGAATTGCTACCCACCGAATGGAGGACTTGCCAATTCTGCGGGAAGTCTGTGAACTGACGAGCCCGTGCCGGGCGCAAATCTGCGGGAAGCACGCTATGATTCTATGCACGTTCGGGTAGATTTGACCCGGTAGCACGCCATAATAGTTGAGGAAGGCGAGAAGGAACGGGCTGAAGGGGTATGTTAGAGGGGTCTTCAAGGAATCCAAATGCATCCGGAGCCATAGTCCTTGGGTGCGATCCTTGACGGTTCCCCGAGACCTACGGGTGCTAAACAAAACCCGACCGACAAGAAGGGCGGCCGCATCCTTCGCTTCTTTCTTCGTCAGGAGACTTCGATGCCGCTTGGCGGAGGAGCTGTTCAAGAAGATTTTCTTCTTGCTTAGAAGGTCGTCGGCCAGGCGAGCTGCCGACGCGGGTGAAAGCGTAGGATCGAGGGCCACCACCATGGCGTGGGGCGGCAACCCACGATACTGGTTCCCATACACCGGAGGCTCCAGCCTCGTCCCCATCGCCCCCCCCCCCCCCCCCCGACCAACGCTCGACTGCCGCTGGGGTGATCAGTATTCCCACCCAATCTGGGGGATACCCGGTTACCCCGTCATCGCGCTTGTTCATACGCGTAGCGTCGTTCGGTGCGCTATCTTCGCCCGACCATGGTGACGACCGATCGCTGTCATGGCCCGTTCGACTGGTGCGCGTGCTGTCGCCTTGCACTGACGTCGATTGCCCAGATGAGGACCCCTCGGTCACCGTGCCCTCAGATTCGTCGTCGCTGCCGCTCCCGTAGTCTCAAACCGCGCGATTCTGGCTGTCGAAACTCGTCATGGTTTCGCCCCTAAAAGACGAAGGGGGGAGGTTTTCAACGATGGTGCCCTACCAGGGCCCCGGGCCAAAAGTGACCGGGTCCTAAAAGCCTAAAGCTACCCTAGTAGTTTAAGAAAAGAGCAGGAAAAGGAGTACTGACCGATTGGCTGCTCTTAGTGGAGTGGCTCGAAATTTGGTTGTCGTCCAGGAATGTCCGATCATCGAAAGAGAGATGTAGAAGCGTAGTGGGACCCCAGCGACGCCCCTATTTATAGAGAGTACTGCGGCGGGAAAACGCCCCTAAAACCCACGTTTCAAGCCCAAATCTCGAGGATCTCCTGGGACGACTCGTGTCCGCCTAACTCCAGGGACGGCAAGCGATCGCAAGCGCAGCGTACACCGCGGTGCATGTGAGCCCGTCCCCGGAAGACCAGCCCTGAAGCATGGCTCGAGCCCCTCCTCCTAGCCATCGTCGAACCCTCGAGCCAGGGGGTTATATGATAGGGATATACCCCCGGTTGGCATGCCTTACGGTCGACTACCACCAAGCGTTGCATATCCTTGGGTTAGCGGTCGGTTCATCCGACCCTCGACGCTCTCAGGCTACCGACCGATTGACCGTCCCGAAGGCGGACGTCCCGATCGTGCCCCTCGGTCCGGATGAGATCGCCGTCGGACTAACCAACTCCCTTTGACTTGTTAGTCAGACCCGATCGGGCGGCAGGCCCAAGGCACCTGGAAGTACCAGGCTTTAGACGCCGCGTGGCGACCAGGCATCCGACCCCTCCAGTAGCCGGTGCATGTCCGCCACGTGCCAGCCATGCCTGAAACCCGGGCTTTCCCCTTTTTTCCTCTATATAAGGCGCATTAAATGCATCTTGGAAGGGACTTTTGGCAGTGAATTGAACCAGAGCTTCCCGACCTACTGTTAGGAACCCGAGCTTCAATACTTGACTTATACTCGTATTTACTGTAGAGGTTGGTGTGCCTTACGGTCGATTACCACCGAGCGTTGCATATCCTTGGGATAGCGGTCGGTTCATCTGACCCTCGGCCCTCTCGGGCTACCGACCGACCGACCGTCCCGACCGTGCCCCTCGGCCCGGATGAGATCGCCACCGGACTGACCAGCTCCCTTCGACTTGTCGTCGGACCCGATCGGGCGGTAGGCCCAAGGCACCTGGAAGTACCTGGCTTTAGACGCCGCGTGGCGACCAAGCATCCGACCCCTCCAGTAGCCGGTGCATGCCCGCCACGTGCCAGCCATGCCGGAAACCCGGGCTTTCCCCTTTTTCCCTCTATATAAGGCACATTAAATGCATCTTGGAAGGGACTTTTGGCAGTGAATTTAACCGGAGCTTCCCGACCTACTGTTAGGAACCCGAGCTTCAATACTTGACTTATACTCGTATTTACTGTGTCAAGTTAATACCAGCCAAGCTCCCTCGAGTATAGTGGTTCCGCCACTTATGGTCCTAAACTTTCAAATCAACCCTCCGTGATCCTCCAAGTTTCAAAAATGACCTACTACAGTCCTACCGTTAGTGTTTTCCGTTTTAGCCATCAAATGTGAGGGCATAATGGACCTTTCACATATTTCAATGCTCAGAAATTAAAATTAACCCTACCTAATCCATTTCAAAGATGGATTATGACGAGGATGGCGAGGATTTCCGACCGACGGGGCTGTTTAGCCTGGACACGAGCACCCACTTCAATTTCTCACCGCAGAACAATTATCTGTTCTTCAACTGCAACAGTGAGAAGGTGATCATGGAGCCGAAGCCGGCGTTCTGCCAGCAGTTCCTGGAGCGGTGCGACTCGATGTGCGACAGCACCAGCTTCCTGTGCCGCCACCTGTCGGAGTGTCCCTCCGCACTGCGCGGCGGCAGCTCCAGCTGCTCGTATTACCCCAAGGTGGCGGAGTAGCTGAGGCTGATGTTGCGTCACTGCGCGCCGTACACCGGCGTGTGCTGTCGGAACCTTGGCGCCACCCCAGCGTTTAACCAGGTGCCGGAGTACGGCGTCCGGGTGGACTTCGATATTCCGGTGATGACGAAGTGCTTGGAGTGCCTAGACGTTACTAAGGGCGGCGGGACGTGTGGGGTTTGATACTGAGACGACGCAAGATTTCTTGTGCCTTTGCGACAAAGGCAATAACACCACTAACCCGCGTTTCTGGAAGCTATGGAGTAGAATTAGGAAGAAAACACGGCAAGGCATTTGAGATTGAGCCTAGCAATGGGGGTAGTTTCAGATTTGAGCGAATTCACGCAGTCGAATCCGCAGCCGCACTCAGCACTCTCGTAGAAGTTGTCGATCGGGAAGCAGGCGGAAGCGATTCTGACGGAAAAGCAAAGCTCATGCCATCGTTAGTGACCTCGACGATGTTTATCCTCACAAAACGAATTGTTCTGGCTGGATAACAAATGAAAAGATTATTATGCCCTCACATTTGACGGCTGAAATGGAAAACACTAACGGTAGTACTATGGCAGGTCATTTTTTAAACTTGAAGGATCACGGAGGGTTGATTTGAAAGTTTAGGACCATATGTGGCGAAATCACTATACTCGAGGGACCTTGGCTAGTATTAACTCTTCTTTTAATCGTACAAATTAATGTACATTAAAAAGCATATTACAAAATAATTTAATAAAGATTCAATTATAAATGATCAATTCTAAACTTTAGTAAATTTGTAATATAATGATTATTTTGAAATATGTTAAATGAATATCAATGTATTTGATTTAGTACTTCAACCGTAGTTAGCCCCCGCACTATCCAATCCTGGTTCCGCCCCTGTTCGTAAGTTTTGAAAATTTTGGGAAAAACGTGATTGTAATTTGAGGATTCAAGGAGATTAATAATATAATTAATAATGTTTAATTTAATATATATTCAAGTTGGGGTCATATAGCATGGTAACCTGTTGAGAAAATGATCAACTTAGTATTTGGTGTAATTCAATATATTTGAATATTTGAAGGATCTAATTATACATTTTTTGAGTTTAATAATTTGATTGTATTTTTGTATTTTTTTTTTTTTTTGAATGCTACTAGCTCTATTACATTGTAGTATCTGTTCATATACTTTCTCAACCTACTGAAACACAAAGAGCTAATAACGCCTCCACTGAGGCTCGAACTTACAACCTTCCAAATGAAAGTCATACCCGGGTATTTTTGTATTTAGTTGAATGATTACTTTGGATATTTTTGGGGTCATATAGCATGGTAACCTGTTGAGAAAATGATCAACTTAGTATTTGGTATAATTGAATATATTTGAATATTTGAAGGATCTAATTTAGGGGTGTAAATGAGCCGAGCCGCTCGTGAGCGGCTCGGTCAACGCTCGGCTCGAGCTCGGTCAAAATCGAGCTCGAGCCGAGCTCGGTCAAAATCGAGCTCGAGCCGAGCTCGAGCGGCTCGTCAAATAAACGAGCACGAGCCGAGCCTAGATACTCTAGGCTCGTGGCTCGTCGAGCCGGCTCGCGAGCCGTATAATATACAATATAATATATAATATTATATAATTAAAATATATAAAAATAATAATTAAAATTTAAAACTCAAAAGTCAAAACTTAAAAGCCCTATTGTTTTGAACATATCCGGGACGAAATATATATGTACAAGGAATCAAGGACTACTACTGTTGACTTGTGTTTTGTTGTGATTTGCAAACTTATTTTGAATGTTTTGAAGTTTGAACAAACAGACTTGTGTCTTCACTATCTTTTACTTCGTTGCGAAATTATTTTGAGTGTTTTGATTTGAAGTTTGTATTATTTATGTGTGGATAAAACAGAGCAGTTTAAATTTTAAATCAAATAGGTTAAACCGTCAAATTCAAGGTTAAGATCGAGCACGCATTTGAACCCGAGCTCGAGCCTGATCTCGAGCTCGAATTCGAGCTCAAAATCAAGCTCAAGATCGAGTTCGAGCTCGAGCTCGAGCATCCAGTTACGAGCTCGATCGAGCTCGAGCTCGAGCTCGAGCATAGCTGCATTTAACGAGCTCGAGCTCGAGCATACTCATGCTCGAGCTCGGCTCGACTCGTTTACACCCCTAATCTAATTATACATTTTTTGAGTTTAATAATTTGATTGTATTTTTGTATTTGGTTGAATGATTAGTTTGGATATTTTTGGTATTTTAATTAAAATTATGTAAAAAATATAGCGTCCCAATTGTGAAACGGTACAGGCTCCAGAATGAATCCGAAAGCTGTGGAATGTGGCGGAAATTAGCAAGAAAGGGCAGGGAGCTCCATATTCCATACACGTAGTACGTACAAGACACATGAGAGATGCGGTGTTTGAGCATTTGCCTGCCACGTATACTAGTAGTAGTGGGCATGAGGCCACTGCCTGGCCTGGACACGCTTTATAAACCTAGCTAGCTAGGAATCCCCAAATCAGATCAGAATTGAAGTAAAGCAAATAAAAAATGGCAGACATGAGAGGAAGCTCGGGTATATGCGACGAGAGATGTGGGTGTCCGTCGCCGTGCCCCGGCGGCATCTCCTGCAGGTGCGCAAGTAGTAGAGGTGCAAGCGGTGGTGAAGATGAGCACAAGCGATGCTCATGCGGCGACCACTGTGGATGCAATCCATGCAGCTGTCCTAGGAGTGAGGGCATCACCGGTTCAGGCAAGGCCCACTGTAAATGTGCCGATGCGTGCAACTGTGTTAAATGTGCCTCTTAAGTCTTAAATCCCATCCACCTACTATACATATACATATATATAATATAATAATAATAATAATAATAATAATAATAATTAAGCCTGCACTTCGCAGACGCTAGCTCGCTTTGCTGCCTGGTACCTAGCTAGGTAAGCATAAGATAATGGAATACATCAATCAATCTAGCACCTAGCTAGATAGATACAAGTAGTGAAGTAATTAATTACAATATAGCTTGTCGATCGTTACCTTTCTGTATGTAAGAAATATATATGTTCGATCTTAATTTCCTGCTTCCTGCTAACCGATCCAACTGAAGCAACAACGTAACGTAACTTCAATTACTGGAGAACGAATGTGTATAGGATATGATGAGTTACTACTCAGATCAGTATGTATGTATGTATCTATATATGCACGTACAGATAGATGCTTCAATTCTAGTGTTTCCACAACTAACTAACGTACGTACGTTGAGTTAAACGGAATCCTAGTATTTATTTAATAAATAAAATTACAAACATACATTTCTAAAATGAAAATAAAATGTAGAGTGTTGACAAGGAAATCTGAGAAATACTACTTTTGAAGACAGTTTTAAAAAATCCCAAAGTCAATCACCAAAATATTATAAGCATACACTTCAATAATGTCTACCTTACTACTGAACCAAAGGAATAGAAGACAGAAAATGGCAGATCCAAGATAAGATACATTCCACTGTACACCAAGGCCAATGGAACCCACTTTGAAAGATCCAAGATTATTCATTGCTGGAACAGAGAAAGCAGAAAGTAATGAATCGTATCAAGGGTTGCTTAGCTTGTTGACTTGGAGGCACTAATGGCAACTTAATTGTAGTACAAGGCAGGCAGAAGACTACAGCAAAGATAGATACATCATCATTCAATACCAAAACTACCAAATTGAACTCAAAATAACAAAGAGTTAAAAGAACCAACCTCACCAATCCCCAAGAAAGCTGGGACAAGGTAACCCGAGTTTTGCTGCAATTGGTGTGAGCTGAGGGCTGTAGCTATAGACCACCAAACTACACCAAATCCTAACACAAGATTCCCTCCAACAGTGGTACATGATTAGTCGTTTTGATTCCTTATTGTAAGTATAGCTGTATATGGAGATACTGAAATGGCTTTCTTGAATATGATATATGGTAGCAGCAATGGCAGTATCAAGGGAAAGAGAGCTTGAAACCTCATTGATGGTAGAAAAGTACAATGAAGAGAGTCGAGGTTGGAAAATTACAGGGTCTCAAAGCATATAAAATGGTTAATAGAAATGAGAATCATGCAATGGAAACAACAGAACAGTTGAAAAGATTCAGCTGAAAACTGTATATATTCAATTCCATTACTGTAATCAACAAGCTATGATCCACATCACGGGCAGGAAATCTATGAGATCG
Organism: Ipomoea nil; assembly: GCF_001879475.1. Taxonomy (NCBI): domain Eukaryota; kingdom Viridiplantae; phylum Streptophyta; class Magnoliopsida; order Solanales; family Convolvulaceae; genus Ipomoea; species Ipomoea nil. The sequence goes on along the minus strand of NW_017618442.1, from coordinate 910,079 downwards.
AGCTCACCAGCTTTCTATGCTGCATCTTTGGGAAAGAAAGCTTGTTATAAAAGTTATGGTGTTTGCTCAAGGTAACATAAAAATGAAGCGGGTCCACTCTGCCAGAAAATGCAAGACTTGTCTTGGCATGTCTAACCGAGGTTCACCTTATGATCTTTATAAGAATTAGGAACTCATAAGGTTATGAGTGTTCTCGCGTGTTCACTTGTATTGCTGGGAAACCTCATACACAAGCTTATCCATGAACTGGCATTTTTTGTGGAATCCCCAACTTGGATTGCTCTGCATTGGGTAAATGTATAAATGTCAGAAATCAGAATACATATTTTCTTGCTGTAAATGGATTGAAAAGGTTAAAATTTTGAATCTTGAAGAAAATATAAGGAAACACACAAGTGACTGAGAGCTTAACCATGAAAAGAACTCTCTCAAATCAAAGTCTAAGAATGTCATTATAAATCCAATTTCAGAAGCATTCTTATGTAGGTCGGTAGTATGTTTCGTTAAGCATATTGCTTACAAATGGACAGAAGAAGAAAGCAAACGAAACATGAACAACTGACTATTATATTTATGGATTTCTAGGTATAAACACGAATGGCTTCATACACATAGTTTATGCTCAATTGTCAACATTTATCTTTAGAGAAATCACCAAGAGATGCCACTTCAGCATTATGATAAACACGGGTAACAGTAGGTGACTAATCCATTTTTTAAGATCAAGTAAAGTTGAAAGAAAGAAAAGAATCGTGTAAGTAGAAATTAACCTGCAGTGACTGAACAGCACGCTCCGTGAATAGCTTCACAGAAGTGGGTGCACTTTATGGAAGAGTTGCTGCAACTCTGTTCAACTCCTCGTGCTGCTGCTTTGCTGTTACTCTGTCAGGGCCACTGTAGTGGTCAACAATCTCTTTAATAATGGGGAGCCTCACCTCCATGGTTTCTTTCATGACTTCCTGGGAAACAATAATAATAAAATAAAATAATGTAAAAACAATGGCATATAAAGCAGTCTTAAGTAGCAGAGCATGTACTTTATAAGAACATTTGCAACTTAGATCCACTGGTACGATCTAGGAAGATACAATCAGTATAAATCATAACAAACTGACAGAGAAATCAATCATACAGACGTACAGCCATGGGTGGATATGAATTCATAAAATTGCAACTTTATGTGTTTGTTAGTCTCTCAAGTCTTATCATACAATACAAAAATCCCGTAAGGCAGGCTCAAAAAAAATTGTAAATGATACTGCCATACAATGAAATTCCAATCAGCAATCTTGATGATTCTCAAGGATACTTCAAACATTATGAAATTATAATTGCAAGCTAACAAAAGCAAACTACTTTGACCTACCTCCCACTCTTTTTGGCTTTCAATTCCTTCATACACCATAAGGAATGGTTTCATCTTCTCAAGAGCATCACGAAGAGGAATTGGAGGTTTCTCATCAATATCAGGATTCATGTCAAACTCTCCCATCATGTACTCTTCTTCACATTCAATCTAAAGGTAAAATCATACAAAGCAAGAACCATTTAAGTACCAAAAAACAACTGCAGAAATGTGGTCCATTCCAATACAATGTGATCAAACAACAATGTCATACCTTTAGGTTGGTATCAAGTGCATCTAGATAAGCATCCTCAATCAAGGAAGGGAATACCCTAGGACCCATCTCTTCAATGCCTTCAGCCAATTGATTCGCAATTTCAGGACCAACCTTTTGAGCCAATTCCTCAGCAGCAGCGTCATCACCAACTTCAAAGACATCACCATATTCATCACCACTATCTTGTTGTATACCTTCTCCCCTTCCCATTCTTCCTCTTCCCCCTCCTCCCCTTCCTCTTCTCCCCCCTCTCCCTCGTGCACTGAACCCGCGTCCACCCTGTGGAGCCATTGCCCCTCTTCCCCTCCCACCATCATCATCACCTCTAGACAGTATCCCAACTGCCTTTTTAACTGCTTCCTCCCTGCTCAATCTCGAGCTGGGAGGCTTGCTAGATTCAGCTTGAGGAGTTTTCCTCGCCCTTAGATGCCGGTTTTCTTCCTTAGGTTTTTCTGAAACAGGAGGTGTTACTGTGGGTTTTCCACGCCCAGCACCGGATAGCACGGAAAGGATACTCGAAGGGAGACTGGAATCCGCAGACGCTTTGGTTTGGGAATCCGAAAACTCTTCTCCTTCCACGAAGAACTTAGGTTGCGATTGTTGCAGCGACATCCGATGTTGGGATGGTGGTGGAACAGAAACTGGTCCTGGAACACCTCGGCCGTGGCCAGCGGGGGCGACGGCAGAAGCATTATCTGCCACAAACGGATCTGAGGAGGAGACGGTGGAGGGGAAGGGCTTACCGCTCCCACGGCCGTGCCTAATTCCACTCGGTGGCTGTGGGGCAGCAGCTGACAATCATCCTTCGCATCATTGTTAGGAGTAAATCCAAAGATGGGGGAGTTGTCGGAGCCAAATCCACCACCTCCATGACCTCGGCCCCATCCGCCGCCGCCGCCGGTGGAAGTTGAGAATGCGGAAGAAATGAAAGATTGCCGGGCGGAGATTGAGTAGCAGCGTGGAAGCTTTCCCCAGCTGTGTCTCATGTCTAAATCCTAATTCGTTGCATACACAAACGGATTCTTTGGGAAATTTGATGATGCTAGGGTATCTCCCTTGAGCAAATACCAATTTTAGTGAACAACTATTAATAAAAGAGTTTTTTTCACTTTTGGTCCCTCGACTTCACTTGTGTTGACAAATGGGATTCTCGACTTTTATTCCGGACATAATAGGTGCTCAACTTCAATTTTTTTTCCACATTTGGTCCCATCCGACTAAGAACCCGGCCAACCCACCGGAATTAGACTCAACCCTTATTATGTTAAGGGTATTCTAGTCATTTCTAACCCATGTAAAATGTAAATTGATTAAATATAAGATTTATTCTGTATTTACACCTCATTCTCGTCTATCTCTGTTCGAATCGAAGGTGTGCGAAGAAGGAAGAACAAAAACCCTAGCGTAATTGACTACTTCGCACACCTTCGATTCGAACAAAGTGGGTTTTTGTTCTTCCTTCTTCGCACACCTTCGATTCGAACAGAGATCGACGAGAATGAGGTGTAAATACGGAATAAATCTTATATTTAATCATTTTACATGGGTTAGAAATGACTAGAATACCCTTAACATAATAAGGGTTGAGTCTAATTCCGGTGGGTTGGCCGGGTTCTTGGTCGGATGGGACCAAATGTGGAAAAAAAATTGAAGTTGAGCACCTATTATTTCCGGAATAAAAGTCGTGAATCCCATTTGTCAACACAAGTGAAGTCGAGGGACCAAAAGTGGAAAAAACTCTTAATAAAATGACAGTTTTGTTAAAGTTAAAGTATCTCTCTAAGATCAATCATAATTCGCAATTCTTCTCCTTATCGGAGCTTAAATCTCTTTTGATGGGTAAATACACATAAATAACTAATCCGTATAGCCGGTCCATCAAGAGTTACCCGACCGATCTGTCATAACCATCAATCCGATAGGACTAAATCACTTGTGATCAACCGTGTCGCTCGTACCAATAAGCCTCGTAACAAAGGAAGATGCTCTCAGGTCACCTTTGGAATCGCCCCGACAGAAAGCCACCCGACCGGTTTACCGTAGATTGATTGGTCGGCCTACAATGTGACACAACCTACAAAGCCAAAAAAACATAACTTACACGACAAGTTATAGGGGTCAACTTGCACTTGTAAAACGGCAACTAACAACTTGCAGGTAGGGCGACTCTGTCACCTCGGTGAGTCAACCTATGAGTAGCTGCAGAGTGACCGTCTAACTTAGCCAACAAGAAGACATCACGTCAAGCCACTTGTAGCAAATGCATTAAATGCGTAGAACGACTTAGTTAGTATCAATAAGAGGATCTGCCCCTCACTTTTCATCTTCACCTCATTACAACTACTACTTACTACATTGCAACCTACACCCCGTGTAACATCACCCTGCTGGTACATTTCAACTTACACACTCTGTAATATCATCCTACTTATAATCCACTCTATATTGCAATCGACACCCGGTGTGACCGTTCACTTGTCATCACTTGTTACTTGTAATATTACTCAGCTTCTGACTTCTCAATCGTCACCCGGTAAACCGACTGACCTACGACCGCTCTCTCATACTCGTTCGCAAATATACGTATTCATAGTGTAATCGTAACCCCCGGTTTCATTTACGCTATCACCTTTATTTATGCTCAAATTAGGATCTTAATTTGAACATGACGAAAACCCTTAATAATTTCATATTTCAGCATGTCTTAAATGAGCGGGTGCGTGATGATTTTGACACTAAAGTAATACTTGTGGATGAAAATTTGTACTAAAATAATAGTCGTAGATGAAAATGTGTAGGAATTAAACATGTGAATTAAAAACTGTCATTTTGCTAATACTCGTGAGACCAAAATTAGTATTTGTTCATATTTCCTTATAATATAACATATACTTGCGTGCCGATTGAGCCAGCCATTTAGTGTGTGTGTGTATATATATATATATTTTAATTTTATAATCAAAATATTTTAACAGTTAAAAATTAAAATTCAAACCCAAAATCTCTAATTCATAAAATTTATAATATATTATATATATATATATATATATATATATATATATATATATATATTAAAAACTAGTTGTTTTGGATTAATGATGATTACAATAAATATAGTTACCAAATAATTAAGAAATTAATTACTACATATTTAATTACTAGTATTTTTTTATGCGCGATGCGCAAAAAATAGGTGCCCAATATTAGTACATTATATTAAAATTTTAAATTTATTTAGATTTTAGATATTTAAATTTAAATTATTCAAGATACTAATCCAATATCTCTCTAGGGTTCCTAGGGTTTTGCTATCTCTCCTAGGGTTTCTTTAGGTTTTTGACTTCTTGGCTTTCTCCGGCGATACATCGGACGACTAACGACAGATTGACTTCGGCAGTAGCAGCGGCATGGCAGCGCAGGTTGATGTTGAGGGGGTGGCAGAGTTGACAGAGCGCTGGAATGGTATGGTGTTGGAGGAGGAAGGGGAGGAGTTCACGCCGGTTGGGGAGGAGGTTGGCGAACTCGGCGACGGGGGGGAAGAGACGTGGGCGGTGGTGGGGAGATTTCTCACGGCGAAGGTTGTGAAGTTGGAGTACATGAGGCAGGTCATGGCATTCGTGTGGCAACCAGTGAGGGGTGTACAAGTTACGGAAATCCAGCCAGGGTTATTCCTTTTTGTTTTCTTTCACAAAACGGATGTGGATTATGTGTTGGATGGGGAACCATGGGCATTCGAGAACAACACCCTAGTGTGCCGTGAGGTGGTAGGGGGGAGGTACCGTGTGAGGTGCAGCTGAACAGTGTTGACATGTGGGTTCAATTGCATGAGCTCCCGATGGGCTATACATCACATACGGTTCTTGAGCAGGCGGGGAATTTTATTGGAAAGTTTGTGAAACATGATGATAGGTTTGTGGGAGCACCTTGGTTGACTTTTTATCGTATTCGGGTATCGATTGCGGTAGATAAGCCACTACGGAGGCGTATGAAGTTGGTTAAGAGGGACAAAACTACGTGTTGGGTGCACTTTAAGTATGAACGTTTACAGAAGTTTTGTTTTTACTGTGGACTTATGGGACATGTGTATACTTTTTGCATAAGGGCGAGGGAGAGTGCGTTGCCGGTGGAAAAATATTTGTATGGGGCTGAGATGAGGGCGGGAGGTAACCGGGGGGCTACGAGGGAGATCGGTGGAAGTTGGCTGGTGCCTGTAGGGGGAAACCGCTACCAATGCCGAAGCTTGCGGTAGGTGGTGGCCGTGAGGGTGAGGGGGAGGGAGACGATGACGAGCGAGTGGATCGTGGGGAACCGGCTGATGAGAGTGTGACGGTTTCGGCAAAACGCCGTCGGGAAGAGACTGGGGTGGAGGGCCGACTGGGCCGAGGTGAGGATGTTGCAATGGTGGATGTGTCAAAAAACTTGTGTGCGGCGGACTTGGATCACAGTCCCGCTCGTCCTCATGAGTACGTTAAGCTGGAACTGTCGTGGCTTGGGCAATCCACGCACAGTTCGAGAAGTTGTGGACATTGTGTCCCGGAAGAAGCCTGAGTTTATTTTTTTAATGGAGACTATGGTGGAACGAGTACATGCGGAGCGACTTCGTGTCACGATTGGCTATGAGGGGTTGTTTTATGTGGATAATGATGGCTTAAGTGGTGGTCTTGCGTTGTTCTGGAGAAAAAATAATACGGCTACGTTGTTGAGTTACTCTAAGAACCATGTGGATGTGGAGGTTAGAACAGGGGATAAACAGTGGCGTATGACGTGTTTTTATGGTCTGTCGCAGAGGCATAGAAGACAGGAATCTTGGGATATGTTGACAAACCTGAGTGGTAGATCCCCATTACCGTGGGTGGTGGTGGGGGATTTTAATGATCTCTTGTATCAGTGTGAGAAGAGGGGGGGGGGGGGGGGGGGGGGGGGGGGAATCAGCACCCACCTAGGCTTCTGCGTGGGTTTGGGGAAACCCTAGATAATTGTGGCTTAATGCAATTACCCATGAAGGGTCACCAGTTTACGTGGGAGAAGAGTAGAGGAAAGAGTAACTGGCTAGAGGAAAGACTGGATAAGGTGCTGGCAACGGCTGAGTGGTGTGGAATGAATGGGCAGGCAGGGGTGGAGAATATTCTGACACGTAAGTCAGATCACTTGGCTCTTTTCCTCGGTATTGATGCAATACGCGTCCATGAGAGAAGGGGGCCCAGGGGTTTTAAGTTTGAGATGGCGTGGCTTCAGGATAAGGGGTGTAGGGATGTGGTGGTGTCGGCCTGGCAGAATGGGAAAGATGAGGGACTGCTGAATTGTCAGCAGTATTGTGGGGAGAGGTTGATGAGGTGGGGGGGGGGGATCGGTTCCATCAGTTTGGTCGCCGCACCAATGAGTTAAAGAAGAGACAAGGGGCTATCAGAAATAGGAGGGATCCGGCTGCCTAGACCGAGATTTAGTCGATTGATGAGCAACTCGCTCAGTTAGAAGCCCAGGATGACGTGTTTTGGAGGCAGCGGGCGAAGCAGCATTGGCTTCGTGGCGCGGATGCAAACACGAAGTTTTACCACATGTATGCCTCTACACGTAAAAAGAAAAACTCTGTTACTAAGATTATGAATAATGCTGGAATGTGGGTAGAAGGAGAGGTTATGTGCTCTGTCATATTGGATTATTTTAAATCTTTATTTGCCTCTGATTTTTCATATGGGAATGATCCATTATTTGATGAGTTTGAGCCCCAAGTGACGAATGATCAGAATATAAACTTGTTGCGTCCCTTTAACTCTGAAGAGGTGAAAGAGGCGTTAACATCAATGTATCCTGATAAGGCCCCGGGCCCGGATGGAATGAATCCGGGTTTTTATCAGAATTTCTGGGATGTAGTTGGGGGAGATGTTTCTAGTTTTATAACTAATTGCTTGAATGCGTGTGAATTCCAGGAGGGGTTGAATGATACAAATATTGTGCTGATTCCAAAGAAAAGTGTGCCTCAAACAGTGGCTGATATGAGGCCAATTGCACTGAGCAATGTTATTTATAGAGTCATGACCAAAATGATTGCAAATAGATTGAAACCGCTAATGGGGGACTTGATCTCGGAGTCCCAGAGTGCTTTCATTACAGGAAGGCTAATTACGGATAATATTATGGTAGCAGCGGAGGTGGGGAACTTTTTAAATAGAAAACAATGCGGACAGGCTGGATGGGGGGCCCTGAAATTGGATATGTCAAAAGCGTATGATAGAATGGAGTGGCTATTCCTGGAAAGGATGCTGGGTGTTATGGGATTTGATCAACGATGGATAAAGCTCATCATGCTGTGTGTAACGATTGTGAAGTACACGATCATGGTGAATGGCATTGCTGGAGGACAGGTGATACCCACACGGGGACTCAGGCAGGGAGATCCTTTATCGCCCTATTTGTTTATCATATGTGCAGAGGGGCTCTCTATGTTATTACAGAAGGCACAAAGAGAAGGGGCTATACATGGTTGTAGAGTGGCTAGAGGAACACCCCCAGTATCACATCTGTTTTTTTGCGGATGATAGTCTCTTGTTCTTCAAAGCAAATATTCAGGAAGCCAGTGTAATCAAACAGTGCCTGATTCGTTATGAGAAGTTGTCAGGCCAGATGGTGAATTTTAACAAATCAAGTATTTGTTTTAGCAGGAATACTCAGGAGGTGATAAGGGGGGAAGTAGCGGCGTGCCTCGAGGTGGAGCAGGCACCGAATTTTGGGAAGTATCTTGGGCTACCATCGTTTGTAGGGAGAAATAAAAGGGCTGTCTTTTCATATGTGGAGGACAAGATTAGGCATGCCTCGAGGTGGAGCAGGCACCGAATTTTGGGAAGTATCTTGGGCTACCATCGTTTGTAGGGAGAAATAAAAGGGCTGTCTTTTCATATGTGGAGGACAAGATTAGGCAGAGGATTGGCTCATGGAACAAAAAATTACTATCTCAGGCTGGTAAGGAAATACTTTTGAAAAGTGTAGCACAATCTATGCCTACATTCCCCACCATGAGTGTTTTTTTGCTCCCTGAATCTGTTTGTATGTCAATTGGGAGAATTATGAATAGATATTGGTGGGGGAGTGGCACAGAAAGGGGTATACACTGGAAAGCATGTGATAAATTATGTGTCTCCAAGAAATATGGGGGTTTGGGTTTTAAAGACCTAAGGGCTTTTAATTTGGCCATGCTAGGGAAGCAGGCATGGCGATTGCTAACAAATCCCACTACTTTGGCAGCAAGAATTTATAAGGCTCGCTATTACCCTACTACTTCGTTTGTTGATGCAAAAGTGGGGAGCTGCCCAAGTTATTGTTAGAGGAGTATAATGGCAGCACATGGAATTGTATGCGCAGGTGTGCGTAGGAGAATTGGTAATGGCAGAACAACTTTAATATGGGGCCATCCCTGGCTACCAGATAACCCCAGTCCACTGGTCCAAACTGATATGCCTGAGGAGTTAAGAAATGCACATGTTTCTGGCCTAATTGATCAACACACCAAAACCTGGGATCCCCATATTTTAACAGATCTATTTGACCCGGAGGATGTGGCACGTATTTCTATGATCCCAGTAAGCCCGAACTATGAGGACACATGGTTCTGGTTTAAGGAACCAACAGGAATCTACACCGTAAAGAATGCTTATAGGCAGATTATGGGTGATTATGAGCATAACCCAGGAACTTTTGATAAATGGGTTAAATTATGGAAGATGAAAGTACCCCCAAGTGGAAGACTTTTTTGTGGCGAGCATTATGTGATATTCTTCCTACCACAAATAATTTAATTTTGAAAAGAGTAGAAGTGGAGCCTGCGTGTCCAATGTGTGGATTGTTTGATGAAAATGTTATGCATGCCTTAATTATGTGTGATTTTTCGAGAATGGTGTGGGGTATGTCGGGATTGCCTACGATTAATGTTGTGACAGATTCTTTAGTGGTATGGCTTATGGGAATTTTTGATGCTTTAACAGACGAACAGTGTGGCCTAGATATCTCCATTCTCTACAACATATGGAATGCCCGGAGCACCGCCGTTTGGCACCAATCCCTGCCACGGCCTGCGCAAGTTACCCAGCGTGCGGCAGCTGCCGAACGGCTATACCGCCAGGTTCACCACCGGCCTGGAACGCTGGAATCCGTACCAACACCTGCGGCAATCGGAGATGGACGGCCGAAATGTTACATAGATGCAGGATACAGACGCGGCACCGGAGAAGCTACGTATGCGGCAGTATTGTTCTCTCAACACGGTACGTTTGTGGCCGCAACAAGTGGAAGGTTATCCGGGGCCTTCACACCAATGATGGCGGAGGCGTTAGCATGCAAAGAGGCCCTATCATGGCTCAAGGAACGGGATGTTCAGACAGTAGACCTGCTCACGGATTGTTCAGAGTTGCGGAGTGCACTATACTCAAGATCTACGCCCATGCTATCCTATGTTGGGATAATTGTGGATCAGTGTAGGACAACTATATCTTTATTTAATTATTGTTTGTTAAATTATGTCTCTCGGACTTTAAATTTACATGCTCATACTCTAGCATCACTAGCTTTTGATCAGGAACAACCTATGTACTGGGATTCTATCCCTCCTGACACTATCATTCAGTTCATTTAATACTATATCGCAGATATATTTTTCAAAAAAAAAAAATAAATTATTATAAATAATAATAATAATAATAATAATAATAATAATAATAATAATAATAATAATAATAATAATAATAATAATGTAAAACATTTTTATAAATTTGATATTTATATTTTAGGTAATACTAATAATTAACATACAAATCAAATATATAATGTGTATATATTATTATTAATGAAGAAGATAAGAAACTATATGGTGGATGCATGTGCATGGTAACAATAGTGGAAAAGATAACGGAAGTTATAACGGTAGGGGTATGTTTGTCCAAAATATTTTAAAGTACAACTTTTATAGCATAATGTATAAAGAAACTTAACGGAAAAAAAACGGACATAAATGAGGGGTATAACTTTCATTAACACTTATTATGTTTTTAGATTCTTAACATGTATAATTAAAATCTTCTCATATTTAAATATTTACAAAAACTTTAATTGTTATCTTTATAAGTGTGTAAAATTCGGCAAAAATTTGTTAAACGATCAAATCAAAGAATCCAGTTAATAAATTTTTAAACAAAATATTCCAATTCGATCAATGGTCAAATATTTTTTAAAAATGTTAGTTGTCAATATATAGTTTGATTATAAAATATTCGTTATAAATAATTAATATAAAATAAAAATGATTATTTTCAATATAATCAAAATGAGTATTTTAAATTTATTGTAAAAGTAGTAGTAAAAGTGAATATTGTTATACATAGTTATAATGATCGATAATAAAAATGATGTCCTAACAATTTTTCATATTAAAATAAATTAAATCTTTTTAATGCAATATTGATTAGACAATAAAATTTAACTTATTTTTTTGTTAAAAGTGAAATTATTATACTACTTATGTTGTGAATACTCCATATGTCCATAATTACTTGTCACATTTGCTTTTTTTTTTTTTTTTTTTTTTTTTTTATGTTTTTAATGCAACAAAACAAATGTTTCTAACTATCTAATTTTGCCCTTCAAAAGTATGTGTCATTTGTACAAAGTACAATTGTACTTACCTCATTAATTATCTAGAAATTTAAACAAGTCAAAAAGGCAAATTGAAAAATGTAAAATAATAGTTATGTTCAATTTTGGAAAGAAAATACTATTTCGGGACAAACTAAAAAGGAAAGTACGACAGGTAAAATGAGATGAAAGGAGTAGTGATGAAAGAGTTATGCAATTTAGTTATAGCATATGAATTCATATGCAATTTAAAATTTTCCACTTTTATTAATACCAAACTTGGTGCAAAATTTGATCATTAAAAAAATTAAAAACTTTAATTAAAGAATAAAATAATCTTGCAACAGAAAGAACGACTGTTGCAAGTTCCGTCATACGGGTAGGTTGTTGGGTTTGGGTTAGTTGGGTCGGATTAAATTTGGGCTAGATTTTAATATCATAATAGTTCATGTTATTATAATGGATTGGATTAGTTTTTTTTTCTCAAAATTTATAAGTTGGACCTTAACATATAATATGTTATGAAATTTATTTTTTAAGTAGGATAAATATTTTTATTTTAAAATAATTGGGTGCTTAATCATATTAAACATGGTTAAATTTTAATTAATTTATTTAATAAATATTGTGTCATGCATGATGCATTACCCGAGTAGAATTATTTTGCTAGATCAAATTAAATAAAAAACTTTATAATTGAATAAACTCATATTTCATTTTTATATATAAAATTTAATAACATTAATAATTTTTAATAATTCATATGCAATTTCAATTTTACATTAAATTTTGAAATTTTCCACTTGTAATAACAAACCTAGTGCACAATTCGACAATTAAAATGTTATAAATTTTCTCTTTTTTTTTTTAGAAAGATTATAAATTTTACTTAAAAATTTAAATATTCTCACGACGGAAAATAACGACTGTCACAAGTTCCGTCGCTAAACTCAAACATGAAATCTGTCATTGTGCCAAACATCGCAACAAAATTTATTTTCATTGTTGATTCAATCACCGTAGCGATGGACATGTGGGGCGTTTTGGCAACGGACACAATTCTGTCGTCTCATTCTGTAGCGAAAATAAATTTTACTTAAAAATTTAAATATTTTAGTAACGGAAATAACAATCGTCGCACGTTTCGTAGCCAACATCAAACGCCAAATTTATCTTTGCTCCAAACATCGCAACAAAATTAATTTTCGTTGTTGATTCCATCGCCATAGCATGACGGACATGTGGAGCGTCACATTTTCTATTGCCAATATGTTAACATATTGGCGACGGAATAGATTCCGTCGTCTCATTCGGTAGCGAAAATAAACTTTACTTTAAAAACCAAATATTTTAGTTACGAAAAAACGATTGTCGCAAGTTCTGTCGCCAACCTCAAACGTCAATCTATCTTTGCGTGAAATATCGCAATTGAATTAATTTTTGTTGTTGATTCCATCGCCACAGCGCGACAAACATGTTGGACGTCACATTTTCTATCGCCAATGTGTTAACATATTGGCGAGGAATTGACTCCATCATCTCATTTTGTAGCGAAAATATACTTTATTTTAAAAAAATAAATATTTTAGTGACGGAGAGAATGATCGTCACAAGTTTTGTTGCCAACCTCAAACATCAAATCTATCTTTGCGCCAAACATCGCAACAAAGTTAATTTCTGTTGCCGATTCCATCGCCATAGCACGACAAACATGTAGGGCATCGCATTTTCTGTCGTCAACATGTCAACATATTAGCTAAGGAATTCATTCCGTCGTCATTTTCTGTAGCAAAAATAAACTTTACTTCAAATTTTAAATATTTTCGCGACAGAAAAAATACCCGTTGCAATTTCTGTCGTCACCTCCGTCGTCAATTCCTTTGTGCAAAGATTACGTGGGAATATTTTCCACTTTGCGCCAAATATCGCAACGGAATTTATTATCGTCGCCGATTCTGTCACAAAACCGCGATGGAACCATCGGCCATTGCCTTTGCCGTCACCGTTGTGGTGACATAACTTAATTCCGTCGCAAAATCCGTCACAAAAATGTGGGTGCAAAAATTTCACAGGTTTTTTTCTCACATTGCACCAAAAATTGCTACGGAATTGAATTCCGCCACCATTTCCAACGCAAAATCGTGACACAGAACACGTTCTGTAGCGAAAACCGTCGCGAATCGACAACAGATTACATTTCGTCGCGATGTTTCCGTCGCAATTCGTAATTTTTCTTATAGTGATATATATATATATATATATATATATATATATATATATATATATATATATATATATAAGTCATTTACATTTTAATTTTAGTCCACCAAATATTCATTCGTATTTATAACAATTCAAAAGGAATTTTGAATAAGTTGAAATCAGCTGAAGGAAAAACTCTGCTCTAGGTAGTTATTATGCCGAAATAAATTGGACTATTGTACAATAAATTGAATAAAAAAAAGTGATTACATAGTAATGATAGTATACAATATCTAAAATATTATAATTTGATTTACATAATTTAATTCCACGGAAAGAAACTTGCAGTCGTTACATTACCTGTTAGAAGAATATAGTTATCTCTGTTAGGCGTTAGCTGTAGTATTAGTTTCCGAATGACTTGAAACTGTAGTGGAAAACAATCATTGCTAGTACTAACATTATATTGATCATTGAACCACATTTGAGATGTCCAAGTTGATTGAACTGTCACACGATTTTTGATAAAATATAAATAAAAAATTTAGCTTCAACAACATGATTTCCCAATGGTCTCAATAGCGAACTTCCAAACACTCCAATAAATACGTGGCTATGAAAATGTGATGCTTGATCATTATCTTTTTTAGTATGGATATTATTATTAATTTATTATTATTTTTTTTTGAAAAACCAAACCTCCAAAAGTTTTATTGAAGAAGCGAAGCAATACAAGAAGGAAAAGTAGATATCCAACAATGAGGATCAGTATCTGAACGAGCCGCCCTTGCTAGCGTATGGGCAAGCCTATTCACTGATCTAGAAACATAACAGAAAGACACCATATCAAAGTGTCGCTTGAGTTCTCTACAATCGTTGATAACACATCCTGCAAAAGAAAGATCTAACAAAGAACCATTCAGTAAATTGCAAACTGCTTGACAATCCGTTTTCACCATCACCTTACGAAGATCTCTCGCTTTTGCCCATGATAGTGCTTCCTTTATAGCAAAGGCTTCCGCTAAATGAACATCATTCATACAACGAACCGGTCCACTCAAAGTAGCTACATACACATCTATATTATTAAGCATAACCACCCCAAAACTTGCCTGGTTTGTGTCCTTAAAAACAGCAGCATCCACATAGAGTTGCATAACATCTGTAGGTATAGTGGCATCACCACTAGAAGGATCTGGTTGCCTATTAGCAATGGCAGGATTAGCATGTCTGTTAGCATACGGAGACCCCTGCAACTGCTCTTGCCAAGTTTGAAAATAACGTCCAGCATCCGTTCGAATTCTTGCCTCTTGCCAAGGAACTTGATTCCACACTACATCATTTCTCCCACGCCATCTCGACCAACAAAGAGCAATACACTTTAGTTTCATCGTCATAGAGCCATTAGCTATGCAATTCGACATCCATGACACAAAATTAACACTTACGTCTGGCATAAGGATATCAGTGTGCTCAGCCCACAACGGGGTGACATACTGACATTCACACAGTAGGTGTTTCAGCGATTCCTCATGGAGGTTGCAAAGAGAGCACATGGCATCCACATCTACACGGTGTTGAACCAAAGCAGCTTTCATAGGGAGTACTTCGCGGAGACAACGCCACAAAAAGTTCTTTATATTGAGGGGAATCTTTAGCTTCCATAGCGGGTGCCACACCACAGTACTGGCCGAATCAGAGGTATAGATTCCACTTAAAAGCTTGTAGCCATGTCATACTGAATATAATCCCCTGAGATCGCCTTTCCAGCACCAACGATCCTCAACCTGCGGAGATACAGGCAGTTTCAAGATTAGCTGCACGTCTCTCGGCTGAAATATCTGATTTAACCTCTCAGGATCCCAATCGTTAGTATTCTGGTTAATCAAGGCACTCACCGACATATTTCCATCGTGACCAGAGACAGGTGTTTGAACGAAAGGATCGTCATCCGTAGGGAGCCAAGGATGTTTCCACACTGATGTCGAATCACCACACCCAATTCTGCGAAAACAACCCCTCCTCAACAACTCTTGACTTGCCAAAATTGAGCGCCAACAATAGCTAGGATTAGCTCCAATATTAGTGTGACACCCCGTAATCCAAATTCAATTATGGAATTAATTAAGTAATTAATCCTAAACCAATTGGTATTTTAATTCCTAAAAATCCTGAAAATTCAATAGTCGGGGACTAGTAATTGACTAGTCAATCCCAAAGTCAAAGTTGTACCTTGAGCTTTGAGAGGAGTTTCCTTGTTCCCTTACACCCCTTTATGTTAGTAAGGGTATTCATGACTTTTCACCTTGTGTTAGTAATGCAAGCTAACCTAGTAGACAATCCTCATTTCTCTCCTTACACTTTCTAAACTTTAGCTTTACCTTCTCTCTAAAAAGGTAGATAGCTTTTCTTCCAAGCCAAGTTGAAGCTTTGTCAAATCTTCAAGAGTTGTCTCCAAGATTCTACCTTTCATACATTTGGGCATCTAGGAGGGTAAGATCTATGTTCATCTTGTGTTTTTAGTGTTTTCTTAGGTGTCTTTTCTTAAAGATAGAATCTTTATGATCTTTTGGTGTGTTCTTGAAGTGGGTTTGGAAGGTGAGCTTATTTAGGAGCTTGGTGAAGTGTTAAGTGAAGGTTTTTGTCTACAAGAGGTAGCCCATGCTCTACAAAATCTATTTTGCTTACCTATATGATGATTTCTTGGATTCTACATGTGTTTTGCTACGAAATGTGAGTGTTTATGTATTGTCTTGTGAAAATGCATATCTAGAGCTTGTTACTAGGGTTCGTGTATGACATTGCTTGGCTATTCCTTTGATTCAAGTCATTTTGTTGTATTTGGTGATATTTGGCATGTTTTGGACTTGAATTTGAGCTTGGTGTTGAAAATCCCCGAAGGGATTATTCTAGTGTACAAGTACGTACCCGCAGGCGGAACGGCGCCCCACCCGCGGGTTACAGGTGAGACATGGGTATGTACCCGTGGGCCCACCCGCGGGGTACACTTTGGTGATTGGCGGGGATTTGTTTCCCGTGATTCTTTTGACTCGGTATTTGGTCTTTTGACTTCCCAATGTTCTTTTGTGGAACTATTTGAGCGTCTTCTTGATGTTTCGTATGTCTAGAACTATATGGTAGGAATCCGTGTAGGCTTTGGTGTCTTGAATCATGCTAAGTGTTCAACATTGTGTTTCGTTGAACCGTGATGATTCTTGTGTGTTCTTCGGAACTCTGTTCGGTTTGCCCATTTGATAAGCATGCTAGTTCGATGTTGTAATGCTAGCGTGTGTGTTGTTTGTACCTTCCTAATGTTGATGATGACTTGTGTTATTCATCGTTGTTATTGGACTGTGATCCATTCCTTGATTGAGTATGGTTTCATATCTTCGTTGTGATCCGTTGATTGATTCCTGTTAAGGTGTGGTGTGTGTGGCTTTGCCTAGATTGCACGATTAGTGGTATGGGACACTAGTCACCAAGGTATTGCAGTGGTCCTCGTGGTGGCCATGACGTGATTATGGAGTTTGTGACCTTTGTGTAAGGTTCACGTATTTCTTGGGTGGCATGTGTTGCCGTGTGTGTGATCGGTACCCTCGTGTACTATGAAATCGGTGGTTCTGTTGGAGGGACTGTTGGAGGGGGAACGACGGTTCCCGGTGGAATAAGGTTGGACTTGGTGTACAGGGGTCCTGGAGGTAAAGGTTGGAACTAGATATAAGGTTGGGGGTAGCCATAAGGTTGGAACCGGGCATAAGGAAGGAATATCAACTCGTGATGGGTGATGTCACGGGGCTTGTGTAGCCGTTGTTGTGAGTTCTCTTCTTGTGACGTGTGTAGTCACAAAGGCATGTGTTGCCGTTGGGTGTGTCCTTATCCTCTTGAGTTGTGCATGTCGGGTGTTAATCTATTGCGTGATGATAGATTCATACCTTGAGTCGTTGTTGTCTTTTGTGGTATTGGGATGTGTTCCCTTATCTTCTTGTGAGTGTTTTGAGTCTTGTGTTGACCTTTGCTCTTGGTTTTGAACTTATATATATGTATTCCGTTTCGCAAATGACTTTACAACCATATATCTTATCTATGTATGATATTTCACATGTATTGGTGGGTTACCAGCATTATTCGCTGACCGGGCGTCGTCCCATCTTTTATGTGTTTCTTTCAGGTGATGTTTAGACGAGAGCGCGGTATAGTGCCAGCTAGTGTAGCTCCTTTCTTATGTTTTGTGGCTTGTGAGCCCAGTTTAGACTTAGTACGTTGAACATGTATGGTTTTAGATGTTGAATTATGCAGATGTTAGTCTGTGCGTTCATCTCTAGATGAGCGTGGCATAGCACCCCTTTTACTTCCAGTTTATATATTCCTCTTTCAGTCTTCCGTTGTGTTTGATGTTTGATTAGATATATGCATATTTAAGGCTTTAAATTGCTTAGAAAATTAGGGGGTGTTACAGTTAGCCTCAAGGAATTCCCCTTCCGGATTGTACCTCGCTTTGAAGATCAACGCTGCAAGAGAGTTGGGATTACTGAGTAAATGCCAGCCCTGTTTCGCAAGAAGAGCAATATTAAACCGGTTTAGGATTTTAAAGCCCAGCCCGCCATCACCCTTTGGCGAACACATACGGCTCCAGGATAGCCACCTTATACCACTGCCCCGACCACCATTTGAAGCCCACCATAATTTGTTCATAGTCCTCTCAATTCGTTCACATAAACCAACCGGAAGCAGGTAAATGCTCATAGCGTAAGTTGGCAAAGCTTGGGCTACACTCTTTAACAGTATTTCCTTCCCAGCTCGAGAAAGAATCTTTCTATTCCAACCTCTTAACCGATGGCTGAGCTTCGCTTCTATGAAAGAGAACACTTCATTCTTATTACGACCAATCCCCAAAGGTAAACCCAAATATTTTCCAATATTTTCCACTTGCTGTACACCAAAAACGGATGCCACTGAAAGTCTGATATCCACTGGTGTATTCCTACATAATGCATGATTTTGAAAAATTGACTGATTGCCCCAACATACGTTCGTACGTTATTAGACAACCCTTGACCACTTCTGCTTCCAGACGATTAGCTTTAAAGAAGAGCAAGCTATCGTCTGCAAAGAAAAGATGAGATACACCTAGGGCACCCCTTGCCACCCCACATGGGGAAATAGAACCATTGGAAACCGCCCTGGATAATAAATATGATAGGCCCTCAGCACATAAGATAAAAAGATACGGGGATAGAGGATCCCCCTGTCTCAAGCCACAGGTAGGTACAATAAAGTCCGTAAGGTCTCCATTGACACTCACCTTATAATGTACTGTTGAGACACATCTCATAATCAAATCAATTCATTGCCGACCAAACCCCATTTTACACATAATTTCCTTTAAAAAATCACATTCCATCTTATCGTATGCTTTGGCCATGTCTAGCTTTAATGCACACCATCCTTCTTTGCCAACACGTTTACGATTAAGATAGTGCAACACTTCTAAGGCTACTAAAATATTATCTGTGATCAAACGGCCCGGCAAGAAAGCACTTTGAGAATGAGAAATGACTTTATCCAAAACCTCCTTCAGACGGTTAGCTAGCATCTTTGATAAGATCTTATAGGTGACATTACATAAAGCTATAGGACGCAAATCACCCATACTCTCCGGTACTGTCTTCTTAGGCACTAAAGAAATAATGGCGTCGTTCATACCAACAGGAAAATCATCCTTCGTACAATCATTAATAAAACGCGACACATCTGGGCCAATCTCTTGCCAGAAATGCTGAAAGAAAGCAGGACTGAAACCATCTGGGCCAGGAGCTTTGTCTGGGGACATACTAAACAAAGCATATCTCACTTCCTCAACAGTAAAAGGTCGCAACAAAAACATATTATCAGCCTCAGAAATAGTTGCCGTAATATCAGCCATGCCAGAATGCATACTCACTCCCTTGGTAGTAAAGATATTTATGAAGTATCTTTTAGCCACCCCAAGTAGCCTCTCAGCTTCAACCCATTGTTGGGATTCGTCACGCAGTCGTAGGATGCGATTTTTTCGTTTCTGGGCAGTCGCATACAGGTGAAAAAACTTTGTGTTCCTGTCCCCTTTTAACAACCAGTGCTATTTAGATCTTTGTCGCCAATAAATATTTAACTGGTCATTTAGGGCTCTTAATTTACCATCAAGTTCCCGGAACAAATGCAGAGAATTTGCATCCCTACTATCTCGCAGGGAATTAAGACGAGTCTGGATCCTAATTTACCATCAAGTTCCCTGAACAAATGCAGAGAATTTGCATCCCTTCTATCTCGCAGGGAATTAAGACGAGTCTGGATCCTGGCCATTTCTTGTTCCACCTTCTTCACAAAATTACCACCCCACCGCTTAAGAGATTCACCACAAAAATCCAAACGACTTGGCAAATCGTTACCAGCTGACCCCACCCATGAATCCATCACTACTTCCTTACAACCAACATCCTCCAACCATGCGTTTTCAAACATAAACCGCCTTCGTTGTTTTATGGCCTCTGGTCCGTCAACTTCAATGAAAATCGCAGAGTGATCAGAAGTTAGAACTGCATGATTTTGAACCACTGCATGCGGGTAAATAGCACACCAATCAACCCCCGCCACAGCTCTGTCTAGCCGCTCCTCGACCCAATCCGCAGTACCTTGACCTCGTTCCCAAGTATATTTTCGACCAAACATCCCTAAATCAAAGAGCCCACAATCGTCAAGCATTAGATTAAAGCCATCGATTAAGACCGGAGGGTGGGGGTCTAACCCTCGTTTCTCACTTGGGGAGGCTATGTCGTTGAAATCACCAGCTACAAGCCAAGGCAAATTTGATTTTGCATGAAGAAAACGCATTAAATCCCATGATTGCTGACGGCGAGTCCTCTCGGGAAAGCCGTAGAAACAAGTTAATCTCCATGGGACACTCCCAGGAAGCTGCACCTGGATATCAATATGGTTTTTGGAGTAACTGATGAGAGAAGCAATGTTTTTATCCCTCCAGAGAAGAACCAAACCACCACTCAGACCACCACCATCTACATAGAAAAGGCCTTCAAAGTTTAACTTGCGTTTCAGGCGGTCCCCATGATCACGACGTACTTTAGTTTCTGACAAAAAAATAAAAGTCGGCTTGACCTTAGCTTCTAAGGTCACAATTTCTTGAACTGTCCGTGAGTCGCCGAGTCCACGGCAGTTCCAGCATAAAGTACTCATTGGATTGGGCGGGACTGGGTACCACCAGCTCCTGCCAATTGCAAGTTTTTTAACCCGTCTTCAATCAACATAGGATCACTTTGGTTAACATCCTGGATGTCTGTATCCTTAGTACGGTGCCTCTTAGGGTCCAAAATAATTAGACTCAAATTATTATCATCTTTGGAGCCTTCCACGTCAGCATTACCTGAATAATCACCTTCTATAATATTAGTACCGGACGTCTGCATGGAATTTGCGTGATTGTTGCGAATATGAAGGGAAAGAGAATCAAATCCCGCGTCAACCTTATTCTTTCCTTTTATATTCTTCTCAGATTCCTTCCCCGGCGCAATCCAACTTTTACGTTCAACCTTTGTTTCCGGCGCGATCCAGGGCTGTCCCGCCTAGGTATCACCCGTCGGGAGCCTACACGTAAATCGGGGCCAAAAGGTTTCTCTTCCTGTGTATTTCGACCCGGAGTCATAAGATGACAGTAGCGATCACCATGACCCAAAACGCCACAAAGAAAGCAAAATGTTGGTAACCTCTCATAACGGAACTCCACTTTAAACCAATCTCCGGTAACCTGCTTCAACCTCATTCCCTTCTTGAGAGGTTTTTGAATATCAATCTCAACACGGATTCGGAAGAAAACCCGCATTGAACCATCAAAATTCTTGTTATCCGTAGCCACGACTCTACCGATGAACCCTCCAATAGCTTGCAGAACATCCTCAGTTCGGAACCCAGCCGGGAGTACATGGACCTGAATCCAGAACTCTGCCATATTAAGGACCATTGCTTCCGGATCCTCAGCGAGAGTTATACGCTTTAGGATCAGGAGGCTCTGCTCATAGGCCCAGGGACCATCTTCAATAATACGTAGCAGATCGTTTTCGCTATAGAAACGAAACAAATATCTTCTCGGCTGCAATTCTTTGGCATTCATTCCATACAATGGCCTCCATATCTGGGCCAAAGTGTCACGTAAGAATTGAAGTTTAGTAGGTTTTCCAGTGACCAGACGCCCCACCGCATAAAACTCACCATCGTCGTCCGCCGAACCTAACGTAACATTCCCAATCTGTTGGATGGCTTCATCTTCCTCTAGATCCGCAAGAACAATAGCCGCCATTGACTGCGTAACTCCCAAAACAAGAAACTCAAAGGAAGAAGAACAGAAGACTCATACACGATGAGAAGGAGAAGCTCGCGAAGATAGCGAGAGAGAAAACTATATATTCAAAATTGATTGACTCATAATTTATTATATAATAATGCTCCAATAATATTCTCTGCATTAAAACAAAAAGGAAAAATTAAAATTTAAAAAATAATCAATGCAAATAATGGGTATTTTAAATTTTAAATAAGCATATTCAAAACTGAATTAAACTAAGTAGAAAGAATTTATTCCCCACAAAATCTAGTAAACCTTTGAACACACACATGTAATGAATGAATAGATGAATAGTATTCATGATTTCAATAATCAATTTAAATATAGAAATTAATGAAACAATTATATTGAGAACACCCAGCTTCTAATTTGTAAAACTGAATCAAGTTTTCAGTAGCTTAGCTATGGAAGCTGTTTTTATATCAGATTGTAAGGAATGAGCGCTAGAGCTGTCAAAACGGGCCAGCCCGGCCCATATGGGCTGGCCCGTCTCGGGTTCAACTGGAAACGGGACGGGACGGGCCGACCCGTTTTCTCACGGGTTGGGATTTTCCCAACCCAACCCGTGTAGGACAGGCTGACGGGCCAGCCCGTTTTTTTTTTTTTTTTTTTATTTTAAAATTTACATGATTAAAATGTTTATTATTGTATTGCTTAGGAATTAAACCCAAGACCTCTAAGTTAATAGCCAAGACTATTTCCAATCAACCACATTAACCATGGTGAATAAATATGTATATTTATATATATACAAATATGTATATACACATATAGCATCAGGGCCGGATTTTAGGCTGTGCAAGCTGGGCTACCGCACAGGGCCCCCAGTTTTAGAGGGGCCCCAAATTTTAGAGGTCCAATATTTAATATTTACTGAGCTAGTTTAGATATAAAAATTAAAAGTTTTCAATTAAACTTAAAAGGTTCTATGAAGAGATGATAGTAATGTGTATTTATTGTATTTTTACTGGGAGGTTAAAGGTTCGAAACTTGCATATTAAAAATTATGATTTTGGAGGGCCTCAGTTATTTACCAGAACAGGGCCCCAAAAACCTAAAATCCGGCCCTGTATAGCATATACACATATAAAATTAGATTTTAGTTTTAATATGTAATTATAATTTATTTAATTTATATTTAATACTAATATATTTTACATGTAATATTTTTTATTTTGTAATTATAATATATACTATTAAGTTATAAAGTTTATAAAATATATAATTTATTACTTTATGTAATTTATATAATAAATAAACTTTAAATTAATATTTATATAAAGATACAATTAATGGTATTAATTAATACTTGTAATAAATGTAATATAAATCAATTATCAATTATATATTTAATAATGCTTATGAATGATGTAAATAGATATATAATTATATTAAAATGTTTATCATGTGTTCTTAGCGTAATTGGGTTCAATAGTAATAATTTGATAAGTTAAGTAAAAGGTTAAGGGTTCAAGTCTTGGTGTAACCCACGGGCCAACCTGTATCCCCACGGGTTGCACGGGCTGGGTGGGGATAGGGTTACACGGGTCGGGTTAAAAACGGGACGGGCTAGAAATCCAACACATTTGGTGGTGGGGTGGGTGGGGATACGGGTTATACGGGCCGGCCCGTGTAACCCATGGGCAATCGTGACGTCGTTTTGGGAGGAGTTGCTGGAATTATGTGTATTGGTTCATACAGTTATGTACATTTTTTATACAATTATGTACATTCTTTTTATACAACTAGTATTTGCACCCGTGCGATGCACGTAATGTACTCGTTATAATATATAAATTATAATTTGCTTCATATTTGATAGTGTAAATTTTAACGTTGAATTAAGGTTTGTATGAATGTTTTGGAATTGAATTAATTGGTCTCACTATCTTTATGTGTAGTAATTTAGCTATAGAAATTTTTGTAACGGAATATATACGTAATATGTAGATATGTAACAGTTTTGTTATATTGGTGCAAGAAGAATACATAATATAACCGTTTTGAATTACACATTGTTGAAAACCTCTATGTAGACGACATTAGTAGTAGTAACAGAAGTGTGTCCATCCTCGTCTAGATCTAAAACCTTAAGGCCATCAGGATGAGTGACTCGGGAAAAATTCACGTACAATTGACCGTGATTAAAGACTGATTTTTTCAACAATAAGCGAACGTTAGTTAGTGTTTGACCCTGGCTTTTGTTGATAGTAATTGCATATGCTAGCATCAACGGGAATTGTTTACGCTGTAACTTGAACGAAAATCTCGTATCAGAAGGGGTGAGAGACATTCGTGGTATAAGAACATTGTTTCCTTGCTGTGTTCCATTAACTATTCTTGCTTCGACAATATGATCCGCCAATCTTGTAACGATGAGGCGCATATCGTTGCAAAAACCAAGAGAGTGATCTATGTTCCGCAGTAACATAACATGTGCACCAACCTTTATTGTCAATGAACAATTAGGAAGTCTAGACAATCTCAAGCTATTTAAAAATTCAGGAGTGTGTACTTGTGAGAGATTATCACCATCTGATTCTGCCTTACACAAAGAGTCATAGCTTAAATACGTTCGACCTTCTGCAGTGTTCATGTCACACATATACTGATTAATTTGATCAACATCTAAAGTCAGTGAGAGGATCGCTCGTCCTTCTAGGTGCGACTCTTCTAACATTCTATACTTCGCTGTTAGGAAGATGCTTTCAACTATAGTTGCAATTGGATCAGGTCCACACTTCAACATAAACCTTGGTGGAATATCGATCTCAAACAAACCATTGTTTATAAACCCTGTAATCCCATCTCCGATGTCTGCAATCCATCTTGAGAACCAATCAACCGTCTGTCTATCTTCGTTTGAAGCTAAGCTCTGTAGTCTCAAGTTCTTCGTGAGTCTCAATACCTTGCAATTCCTCCAGAGGTATGAAGAATTAATAGTGGCTCTCACAACCATTGGTATCTTTGCTTTTGGAATAACGGGAAGAATCTGTCTAAAATCACTGACCAATACTACTGTCCGTCCACCTAATGTTTTCTGATCACTACCAGGTATGGTGAATCTCAATATATCCCTCATGGTTTTGTCTAAAGGCTCAAAATAGTATTTGTGTGACATCCCATATTATCAAATTGCTTCTGATTATAAGTTCGCAAAGGTCACTACATTGCAAGATATTGCAGGTAGAATCTTCATTCACTGAAAGTGGTATAGCAAATCGAGAATGCGCCATCCTGCCACCCAGCAATAGCAAAGATGTTATTCCACTTGAAGCAATGTTTAGAAAAATAAGCATTTTTTTTTATTTCCTTTTCCATTTTCCGTGAATTAAGAATTTTTTTTTTTTAATTTTCCTATTTTACTGCTACTAACTTTTTTTCTGATTATTATTAGTATTATTAATTAGAACGTAGTAACTTTTTTCATTTTCTATTCTTTGGGTGGGAATGCAAGTTAGGATCATTTTGTTTTTAATAAGATAATATATAGACTAAATAAATTATATATATATATATATATATATATATATATATATATATATATATATATATATATATATATATATATATATATATATATCTTAATAATAAAACATCAATTACATTTGTAAACACAAAAAATATCGAAATTGTATATATTCACAAAATTCTGTGTACAACGTGTGTATAATTCAAGGTGCAGGTACAAGTCTCTGTGTAGTCCTCTGATTCTTCACTATTGTTATCTATTGAAGTGCCTCGGGGATTCAAATAGCGTAGCCTCCGGGATTCAAGTGGCGCGTGCCTCCAGGATTCAAATGGTGTAGCTTCCGGGATTCAATTGGCGTGATCTTCAATAGCAAGTGTCAAGCTTCGAAGCAATCAACTCTGCAAAACATCAAATTAAAGCGCCTGCAATGGCTTCAAGTTGCCTTCAAAGAGCTTCAAGATCTTCAAAGTACCTACAAAATGACTTTAAGTTGCTTCAAGATCTTTAAAACCTGCAAAAAATGCCTCCAATCCTTCAAGATCTTCAAAACCTGCAAAAGAGCTCTCAAATCTTCAAGCCTTCAAGTTGTCAAGCGTTCTTCAATGCCTTCAAGCTCTCAAGTCTCCAAGTTGTTGTCAATGTATTTAATGTGTGATCTAAAGAATGAAATTGAGGCTCTATTTATAGTGAAGTTTGTAACTAAAATCCCTCAACAAACTCCACTAATATTTAGTTAATTAATTAATTATCTACTAAAATGAACCTTGCCAAAATCAAGTCTAGGTTCATTATTCTATCATCTAATTCAAATTCAAATTAAATTATAATTATCTAATTCAAATATAATAAAATCATATTATATTTAAATTATAATTATAATTATAATTCAATTATGAAATGGGCTTGGACCAATTAATTACTTAATTCAATAGCCCAAATCAAATTTACTTGGACTAATTAAATTAATTTAATTATCATAGTCCAATTAATTAAATTAGTCCAATTAATTAAATTGGACTAATGATCAACCCTGAAATTGGGCTCGATAATGATTTAATCGCTCCACTTGTCGGCTTCAAATTTTCTGTGTCTACAAATTGCCCCCTCGAGACTTTCTTGGACATGTCACTTGAGAGCGTACACTGCTTGAAAGTATGTAGTGCATGGAAGTCTTGAAACTATAAGGCCATTTCAACTCGTGCCAAGGAGCCTTGTGGGATATGAGGCTGTTTCAACTCGTGCCGGGGAGCCTTGAAGTAATATGAAGTAGTTTTGACTCGTGCCGGGGAGTCTTTAAGGAATATGAGGCAGTTTTGACTCGTGTCGAGGAGCCTTGAAGTAATATGAGGCAGTTTCGACTCGTGCCGGGGAGTCTTGAAGGAATATGATGTGTTTTCAATTCACATTGAGGAATCTTGAAGAATATTTCCTCCATCACATATTGTGGTGTAATGTGTTGAGGCACATTCTTCTCTAGCATATGGGTTGATTAGAGGAATTTTCATCTACATTCCTTGGTTAGTTGGAGTAATATGGAACCACTTCGGCACGTAATCTGCCAATATGACTGGAACTCGTGCTTTCATATGGTGGCTGCAAGTCCTCCCATCAATAGGGCCCTGTAACATTCTCTTCTTAACCCACCTTTTCATAACCCGCTTAGATGGTCGTGCCGCATCATCAACATGGTGTTGTTTAGCATGCTTAATACCATATCGAGTATCATACTCGGGTTTGGTATCATAAGACTTGATGTTAAGAGGGAATAGACACTTGTGTCGTTTTCTATTTCCCTTCACATTGTTCCTCTCAATGAGTAGCGAAGTACATTTACCGCATGAGATGGAAACTTGATTAGCGCTTGTTGTGGCATCTGCAAGTTCAATTCTCCCATCTCGAGCTAACTCCATTACTTTATCCTTAAAGACAAAGCAATTTTCAATTGGATGTCCGACAAGTCTGTGATACTTGCAATAACTCGGATCATCCACCATTGATGCCTCGTGTGGTCGCCTCATTTCTAGAAAATCAACGAGATTGTGCTTTAGTAGCTCATCAAACATATGTGGGACATCAGCATCCAAGAATGGATACTTCTTGTTTTGTCTTTCCCTGAAAGAAAGCCTTCTACTACCCTGTAATGATCTAGAAGCATCCTTAGACTCACTAGTAGCTTCAGTGAATATCCTAGCTGGTTGAATATTCACATGCATAGAATCCATGCTTTCATATTTTTTTAAAGGCATTGCCGCCATTTTCAACGTCATCATGACTCTTGCCCCCATTGTAGAAGCTTTGAATGGGTATGCTTTGTCCACCATTAGCTGTTATGCTTAACTCCATATCGTGGGCGCGACTAGATAATTCCTCAAAAGTTTTAGGCTTGAGCCCTTGGAGGATGTAAGAGAGCTCGAAGTGCATGCCTTGGATGCACATTTGAATCGCGGAGCTCTGTGATATCTTTTCCTTGCAATTCAAGAATAACTCCCTCCATCTTTCAATGTAAGCGGTCGAGCTTTCACCATTCCTTTGGCGAGTGGTGGTGAGTTCTAAGAAGCTGACGGTTCTTCTTGTGCTGTAGAAGCGGGTAAAGAACTCGCGCTCCATGTCATGCTAGCTATCAATGCAGCTAGGCTCCAAGTCGCTGTACCAATTGAAGGCAGTACCCTTCAAAGAGCGGACGAACTGCTTGACAAGAAGATCTCCATATGTCCCAGCGTCGTTGCATGTTTCCACGAAGTGGGCGATGTGTTGTCTTGGATTGCCTTTCCCATCGAATTGTTGAAATGCTGGAGGTTGATATCCAATGGGCATCTTCAAATCCTCTATCCTTTGGGTGTAAGGCTTGGTGTAAGTGTATGAAGGTTTTTCCCCCTCGAGCTTTCCTTTGATAGCTCCCATGATGAACTCGTTAAGCCGATCTACAGGTATCATGCCCCCTGTGACTGGAATGCTCCTGTCCGAACTTGGTATGTGCGAAGTTGATTCCTCGTGCATTGTGGTTCGCCCAATGCAAGTTGGTGAGTGCGAGGCATCTTCTCCTTGAACCTCAGGTTGTTTCCCTGGAGCCCGGCTAGTTTCGCCATTCCTTGTGCTCTCGACCTTTTCAGCTAAGTCGTTGATTCTCTTTTCTTGGTTTTGA
The DNA here is from genome assembly GCF_001879475.1 of Ipomoea nil. Lineage (NCBI taxonomy): Eukaryota > Viridiplantae > Streptophyta > Magnoliopsida > Solanales > Convolvulaceae > Ipomoea > Ipomoea nil. The sequence goes on along the minus strand of NW_017618442.1, from coordinate 881,634 downwards.
AGGAGGGTGGTGATCCCTTCAAGCGCCTTAGTGATGCTCGCAAGCTGGTCTTCTATAGTTGTCGCGCTTGTTGTCATAGCCGGCATGCCTGTATAGATGCGTGACCATTCTGTCGTGACCTTCCACATGCTGGACGACGGCGATGTCGGTGACGAGCCTCCAGTGTTAGCGTTTCCTTTTGGGGATGTTGGACTCCTACTATCATCAGCTCCTTTCAAAGATGTTGGATTTCCGTTATCGGCTGCTTCTTTCGGAGATGTTGGACTCTTGCTAACAGCTGCTCCTTTTGGGGTAGTCGACTTCTCACTATTAGCCGCTCCTTCTGAGGTAGATGACTTCTCGCTATTCGCTGCTTCTTTCAAAGATGTCAGCATCCCGCTGCCAGCTGCTCCTTTTGAAGAAGCCAGCATACCGCTATTGGTTGCTCCTTTCGAAGATGGTGGACCTGCAACATAAATAGACTTCCTCGGGACGGCAGGGGCTGTTTCGAGTCTTTGAATCATACGTTGAACAATTGACTCAGGCTCCGGCGGTCGCATTCCTAAGCTCCTTGCACGGCTCCTGGTTAATGGTGTTTCGGCCTCTCGGTTAGCTTCAGAACCAGTTGTTGATGAAGACTTGGAACTAGCGCCTTGAGCATAAAACTTCTTGAACATTGAGCTTCTTGACGCCATTCCGGTTGCTAGTAGAGTTGCTTGCTGATGTAGATCGATAGTGAAGATGGCGTGACGGCGGATGTAGATTATTATTATTATTATTATTATTATTAGTATACATTATTATTATTATTATTATTATTATTATTATTATTATTATTATTATTAAGTTAATTCGAGATCCTTATTATTATTAATTAGTAATTTTTGATAGAATTTTTCTTGTTTACTGGTATTCTTATTATGGCCCCTCTTTGTTATTGGGACAATATTGCCTTTCATTTCCATTTTCAATGAATTGAGGATCCTTTATTTTTTTATTTTACTGCAAATTTTTTACTGATTATTATTAGTATTAATTTATCAGTCAATCCGTTTCCTTTTCTATTTTCAGTGTATTACGGATTTTTTTTATTTTCTTATTTTACTACTAACTTTTTTTACTAATTATTATTAGTATGAATTAATCAGTGAATTTCATTTTCTTTTCCATTTTTCGTGAATTAATGATATTTTTTTTTCCTATTTTACTGCTAACTTTTTTTTACTGATTATTATTAGTATTATTAATTATTAATTAGTAACTTTTTTTTTCATTTCTATTCATTAGGCGGGAATGCAAGTAAGGGGGATTTTGTTTTTAATAAGAGTATAGATAGACTAAAGAAATTTTTTAAATATATATTATAATAATAATAAATCAATTACATTATATGGTTTTTACATAAAATAGAAAAACATGTTACAGTATATAGACTTTATAGTAAATAGTAAGATATGCTAAAATAAAAATTACCTAATTAAAAAAATGATTTTCTTTCATGCCTAAACACAATCACATATTATTTTCATCTATAATCAAATCCATATTCACCTTTTTTTTAATAATACTATCATCTTCATTTTCCTAATTATCCATTTTAATTTTTAAAAAAATCAGGATATCACATCAAACTGGAAACTACATAAGAGGATTTATTTTTATTAATAGTATACATTATTATTATTATTATTATTATTATTATTATTATTTTTATTATTATTATTATTAATTTACTTCCATATCCTTATTATTATTAATTAGTAATTTTTTAGGATTTTCCTTTTTTACTGGTATTCTTATTATGACCCTTCTTCTTCACTACAAGAGTGAAGACATTTAGTGACAAATCTTTTGTGACACTTCATAATTTAGTCACAAATAATACGCTTTTTGTGACCAAAGAAATAAGTCGACACTATTCTGTGGGATAATTGTGATAACTTTTTTTTTTTGTCACGGATAGTATGGTAATTGTGGCAAGAAAGTATTTGTTACAAATAAGTTGTCACTATTACTAGAATAATAGTGTCGTAATATACGTTGTCACTATTTGTTGTCACTAAATGTATGTGCATTTTGACAGCATTATAATTATGGTGGGAACGAATGTAATTGTGACAAAATATAATGTGGACACAAATATTTGTATTTTTTGTGACAAATAGTTGTTGGTCACTCTTGTTTATAATATTTGTGACAACTTTTTTTTGTCAATAAAAATACAATTGGTTAGTACCATTAGAAATGAGAAACAATTGTGAGAAAAAAAATATTATTGCCACTAATATTATCACTTTTTGTGATGAAATTGTTAAAAATATTTGTGACGCTCTATAATTCCGTAACAAAAATTACTAAATTGTGACAATATTTATGTTGATTTCAAGTTTTGTCACTAATTTATGATAATTGTGACGAGTAATTAGTTGTTACATGACTTTGTCCCTATAATTAAATAGATGAATATTATGTGAAATTATGTCGTAATCAATGTTTGCCACAAAAATTGTATTCATGTTGGTGTAAAGTAATTTGGTGTGAACTAGGTATTAAATATATATTGTGGTCACTTAAAATGCAACTATTTAGTGCCTCTTAAAATGAATGTAATTGTGAAAATACATTTTAGAATCACACATTTTTAAACTTTTTTTGTGACAAATAAGTTCACTATTACTTATTTTACTAATTTGTCACATCAGTTCCTATAAATTGCTTGTTCTGCTATCAATATGCCATCTTCATCCCAAAGTTTGATTCAAAATTAATCAAATTAATCGAATGACTATTCTAACGACATTAGTCTACTATTTGTACATTAAGAGATATCCAATGTAACGTAGTACAATTTTTACAATATGGTTGTATCAAATATATAATATAAAATAAATTATATATAATAAAAATTTAGTTATTGGGACGAATTAATCAAATTAGTTAAAGTATAATTTAGTTTCGTTGATTAGATAACAATTTCTCAAAATAAAAATTCAATTAGTTTGAATCAAACTATGAAAGAGTGTGACACCCATTTTAATTTGTAGGAAATCAGGATACCACATCAAACTGCAAACTACATAGGAGGATTTTATTTTTATTAATAGTATACATTATTATTATTATTATTATTATTATTATTATTAATTTAATTCAATATCCTTATTATTATTAATTAGTAATTTTTTATATGATTTTCTTTTTGTCCTTGTATCCTTATTATGACATTTTTTCCCACAATCTTGCCTTTCCTTTTTCATTTTCAATGAATTAAGGATTCTTTCTTATTTTTCTATTTTACTGATTGTTACTAGTTTTAATTAATTATTGAATTCTGTTTTCTTTTCTATTTTTAGTGAATTACAGATTTTTTTATTTTCTTATTTTTACTGCTAACTTTTTTACTAATTATTATTAGTATTAATAATCAATGAATTTCATTTTCTTTTCTATTTTTCTTGAATTCAGGATCTTTTTTTTTTATTTTTCTATTTTACTGCTAACTTTTTTACTGATTATTATTATAGTATTATTAATAAGATTTTGTTTTTAATAAGAGTATAGATAAACTATAGAAATTATATAAATGTATATCTTAATAATAAAAATTCAATTACATTATATGATTTTTACATAAAATAGAAAAACATGTTAAAGTATATAGACTTTATAGTAAATAGTAAGATATGCTAAAATAAAAATTACTTAATTACAAAAAATAATTATTTTCATTCCCCAGCATAATCACATATTATTTTCATCTATAATCAAATCCATATTCACCTTCATTTTTTTTTTGAATACTATCATCTTTATTTTCCTAATCATCCATTTTAATTTGTAGAAAATCAGGAAACTACTTCAAAATGAAAACTACATAGGAGGATTTTATTTTCATTAATAATAATAATAATAATAATAATAATAATAATAATAATAATAATAATAATAATAATAATATTATTATTATTATTATTATTATTATTATTATTATTATTATTATTATTATTAATTTAATTACATATCCTTATTATTATTAATTAGTAATTTTTTATATGATTTTCCTTTTTTACTGGTATCGTACTATCGTTATTATGACCTTTTTTTTTTTTTGCATAATCTTACCTTTCCTTTTTCATTTTCAATGAATTAAGGATCCTTTTTTATTTTCCTATTTTACTTATTATATTATTAGTATTAATTAATCAGTGAATTCTATTTACTTTTCTATTTTCAGTGAATTGTGTATTCTTTTTTTATTTTCTTATTTTAGTGCTAACTTTTTTTACTGATTATTATTAGTACTAATTAATAAGTGAATTTCATTTCCTTTTTCATTTTCCATGAATTAAGGATTTTTTTTTCTATTTTACTGCTAACTTTTTTACTGATTATTATTAGCTAGTATTATTATTTTTCATCTATAATCAAAATCATATTCACCTTAATTTTTTTTTTTGAATACTATTACCTTCATTTTCCTAATCATCGATTTTTATTTGTAGGAAATCGGGATACTACTTCAAACTGGAGTATGTATTATGATATGAGAGTACCATTATATTCTACAACATATCTTATACATTAATTACACATGGGATACTAAATAATATCTTTAATGTATGTTTGGACCTACATGTGCAATAGTGAACAAACCTAAGAGTTAGAGATAGATGAACACAAGTAAATTCAAACTCATCATATGAAAAAAAAATCAATTTTCGGTTCGGCAAAGCGCTTCGTTGCCTATGAGGAGAAGAAGAGTTTGATTTCTGATAAGAAAAACGCCGGTCCTTCCTTGCTGTCAGAAAATTAAGAAATCAGCTTTGTAGTCAATGTTACCCGGGTCTCCATCAACGCCCAATCCGTTGGATCCTTCGGCACTAAAAACACTTCAAGCTACAATTGCAAAATAATAATAATAATAATAATAATAATAATAATAATAATAATAATAATAATAATAATAATAATAATAATAATAATAATAATAATAATAATAATAATAATAATAATAATAATAATAATCTTGAAAACTGTATAAAAAAAAATACTTACATTTTTATGAGTGCAACACCAAGATATGATTCCACAGAGAGAACAGAAAGAAGATGGAAACAGTGCAAACGGAAAAATTATGATTTCCAAACTCACTAATCCATTGTATTTATAGGTAGAAAATATGAGAATTATGATTATATTAACCTAATTTACTACCTAATTTACTACACAGAATTTAATTTATAAATGTATGTATACACGTAAATTTAATTTACTTTATATAATCTATATCTATATCTATATCTATATCTATATCTATATCTATATATATATAAAAGTAAAATCCTCCTAACAAATTTCCCCCCCAAAACTTTTGTAGTAAAACTTATTTGGTAAGTAAATGTCAAATGGAAATTAAATAAATAAATAAATAATAATAATAATAATAATGTTATTACCTTAAATAAATAAATTATTATACTTTCCCTTAAATAAATAAATTATTATACTTTCCTTTTGAATTAGTATTTTCTACCTATAAATACAAGAGCTTCTTCAATCAAAGAATCTCGGACTCATCTTTCTCCTGTCTTTTTGTATGAATTTTCTACATTTTTCTAACTATATTCTCACGTACTTCAATATGTTTTGCAGTTTGGACATGATGAATAGCTTCATCAACGATATCTTCTTGAAGCTCGCCCAAGAGGTGACTCGCTTGGCCCACTACAACAACAAGCCGATAATCACTTCCCGCGAGATTGGTTCTTCCTGGCGAATTGGTAAAGCACGTTGTCTCTCTAAAAACACTAAAGCAGTCACCATATTTACAAGCTCTTAGATGAAATCATTTAAATCTATGTTTCCTTTTTATATAATCTCAGTTAGGGGTTAATACATGTAAAGTAACTTGGATTTGAGTTTAATTTCATATTATTCTTCCAAAAGGTTTAATTTCATATTATAAGTATTGTTATCTACCTTCAACTATCAGTGAATCGATTAGCATTCTCAAAAAAAAAAAAAATTGAATGTCTATATCTACGTGCATTTAAGATGCAACATGTGTATGATTCATTAGGCTTTGAGGCAGAAGAACACATCTGGGTACATTGCATATTAGTGGATCTATATCTCATTGCAAAAAAATATCCATACAATTAATTAATTAATATAATTACAATTATCATTATTCTAATTCAAAAAAAAACTAAAGAATTAATTGTAATAATGAAATTTGTTATTAATATTCTGTTACTAATTGACACAGAAATCAGACCAAAAGAAAAACGAAATTAATATTAAAAATGGACTCGAATTAAAAAATGTGCTTAATAAGTAAATAACTAATTTGTTAGACAGAAAATTAGGGTAAAGGAAAAAGAAAATGATTATTAAACATTGTACCAGATTGTTTTTATGATTGAAAATGAATATTACAAACGTACCAGATTGTTTTTATGACCAGAAATAAGAATGAATTTTACACACGAGAATCTATTATTAATATTCTATTATACTAATAGGCATGGGAATCATGCCAAATGAAAAAAGGATTTAATATTAAAATTTTATTGAAAATATAACACAGTTTTCCCTACGAAAAAATTAGTAACCACTAAATGAAATATTAGGAAAAAATTATGAAGAAAAAAGAAATGGAAACAAATATTAACTCTTTCTATGAATGAAAAAAAGGAAATGAATATATCCATATTTCACTTAAAATATAATCAGTAATTATATTATTATAATTATATTAATTATTTATGAAGAAAAAAGGAAATGAATATGAAAGGAAAAAAAAATAAAATTTAGACACGAAAATCTATTATTAATATTCTGTTACTAATAGACACGGGAATTAGGCCAAATGAAAAAAAAGGTTTAATATTAAAAATTTATTGAAAATATAACACCGCTTTCCCTATGAAAAAATTAGTAACCACCACGTTAAATATTAGAAAAAATTATGAGGGAAAAAGAAATGGAAATGAATATTAACTCTTGCTATGAGTGAAAAAGGAAATAAATATATTCATATCACTTAAAATATAATCAGTAATTATATGATTATAGTTATTATAATTATATTTGATGGTTTTAGGATTTTCGGGCCCAAGGAGGTCCAACACAACCTTTGGCTGGTGGGTGCACCTTTCAGTAAAATGTATGCCTATCTCGGAGATAATGCGAGTACTCGGAACCTTTTTGGTATTCTCCCCCTCTGGGTGTTCAATCGTCTGTCCTTTTACAAGAATGGAGGAGCCTTTATATAGCGGCTCCTCCTCTACCGACTTGAAGGCCCTTAATGGTCGATTTCAAGGCTAATCAAGATATGGAGCCGTTGGACGCCATTACTTGGTCGACCAACGGCTCTTCCAGGCTTGTAACAGCCTGACCGAGTCCCGCTTTCAATGCCCTAACGGCTTCCTTTTAAACGAGCCTCTTCAATGCTCTCAACGGCTCCTTGAACCGAGTCTTCCCCTGGGCTTGGGCCTCGGTCGACTCCTCGTCTCGGCCTAAGCTCCCACTGGGCTCCTCTTTAGTAGCTCTGAACCGGGCCCGTGCTTGGGCCTGGGCCGGCTCCCGGACTCGGCCCAATTGCTTTTCGGACCCCTCTTTACACTGGCCCACTTCTCCTATCTATTTTCTTTGGGGCCCCTATCTCTTGGGCCGGGGTCCTCACCCCATCAACTAGTCCCTCACTTTTCCATACCCGGTCCGCTAGCCTGGGTTTGGAAAAGTAGCAACTGTCCATCTCCTTCAATCACCGTATCTTCGCCTTGAATAGCTTTTGGTAACGTCCGGATCCTCAGCCATTCCCTCCGGATCTCGCGGGGCCGTTTGGATTCTTCCGTCTAAACTTGGCACCTATAAATGGCGTCCTTCCTTCTCTTTCACCTTCTCAAGTCTATCATGGGTCGTTCTCCTCTGAAAGGAAAACGGATTGACTTCGGGTCTCCTTGGCGTCCGCTGCCCTCCAAGCGGACTCGGCCTGAACGGGAACACAAGAAGAAGACTCCTCGTCCAGCCCCTCAGAGGTCTCCTGCCAGCGCTATGTCCTCAGCTTCTCAGCCGCCGACTCCTACTCGACGCGAGGTCGCTCCGCCGTCACGCCATCCGCCTACTCCCACGACTGCCCGAGTGACTTCTCAAGATGGGTCCTTTGTTGAGGTGGCGGTTCCAGAGCAACTTACTTTCAGAATGACCTTCTCGATTCCGCTGGACGACCTGGACGGGCCGGTTACGGGCCTGATGAATGATGAGGATTACGCCCGCTACCTGGAGGTGTATCCGGATGACGAGGAGCCAATTGCGCCACCACTCATGCCAGCTTTCTGGGACTCGTTCTGTCCATCCCCGCCTGGACCATCGGGGGGTTCTTTGGGGGCGACTCCTCCTCGCCTGGCGAGTGATCGTATGTACCGGAGTCGGCCATAGTTCGGAGGAATTTCTTTTAGGAGCATTTTCATATTCCTTATTGTAATAAGCTCATTGCCATTTGTATCCTCCTTTTTGCAATAATAATAATAAATGCTATCCTTGCCTTATATTTTGTCGTGTTCTATTACGTACTCATCTGGACGACTGGTCAAGGAGTCGGTCACGTCATCAGAATCTTTTCGGTCTGACACCTGCAAGATTCCCCATATCTTGGGCGAATCCAATTTTTTCTGCGTTGGCGTGCGAATCTCGCTCTTCTCGAGCGGATCTGATGGAACTAATCTCTGACAGAGATTCGCGTCATCCGTCTAATCCGGCTCAGTTATGTCAGTTATAATCTCCTCCGCGATTATCGCCTAGGTATTTGCCTTCGCTGGGCTATATAAAGGCCCTTTACAGTTGATGCAAATCGCAACATTCTCCACTTTGCGAAGGTACGGCGCTATGAGTTATAGGGACGGTGATCGCCGCTGGTCCATTCGTAACAAGGAGCATGCTCGTCTGGAGCAATTGAGGCAGAAGAGGTTGGCTAACGGAGGTCGTTTGGTGGGCGACTCGGCCTCAGACTCCATCGTGGTGCCTCCAGACATGCTGGACCTGATGTGTAGGGAACCCATCGACGCGGAGATGGAACCTGGGGTGGAGATGGAGCCTGTGGTGGAGGATCCCGAACCAATGGTGGAAGAGAAGTGGGAGGCTCCTCCCCTCTTCGGTGTGGCCATGTCGCCGAGCGCTCTGGAGAGGCCCTTGCAAATGATCGATGACGGAAAGCCCGCCGTGTATCTGGACGAAATGCCTGAGCCTGAGCCGAGTCCACTGCCTTTTCGCTCTCAGTACCTCCTGGAAGGTCCTCCGACCGCTCGCCCGTCGACAGAGAAAGAAGCCAAGCCTTGACTCGTTTTTTCTCTTGTAATTTGCCTCGGCCGAGTGCTGGGCCTTGTAATCTTCGTACTAATTAAATAAATTGTGTGTTTTTTCTGTCCGACCCCACATCTTCTTAGTATTTTGTCGTCCGACCTCCGGTCTATGAGACTGATTCCTAGTCTCACTATGGCGAGACCCTCCTGGTGAGGGAGTCGCCGAGTCTGATTGCCGACCTGGTTCTAGAAGCTTCCAGCTCGTATCTCGTGGGCCCAGAGGCCATGGCCCACTACGGGCTTCCGGCTTAGCAGGCCGGGTCACTGACGTTCGACCCTAGCCTAGGGCAGACGCACCGTCTGTGGGCTAACCCCTAGGCCTGAACCGTCGCCCCGCCTTTTGAGGCATTAAATGCGGCGTCCCTTCACATCCCGTCACCTCCACTTCTTTCAACGAGAAGGTGGCACGTGGCCGTCCTTTGAAATTCCTCCCCTTTAAATAACCATTTCGTCTCTCTTTCCGTTCTTCTTCTCTAGTTTTTCCTTTCAACTTCAACTTTGAGCTTCTCCGGCCACTCTGCAGTTCCTCCGATCTCCCTCCTGACTTAGGTAATGTCTTCCTCCTCGCATTCTTCTTCTTCCCGTCGTTACTCGGTTGATAACCCGGAGGCGACCTCTCCTTCTTCTACTTCTCCTTCTTCGTCTTCTTCTACTCCTCCCCGTCGAATGGAACTCCCGGCGGACGTTCCATCGACGTCTTCTCTTCGTCGTATGGAACTTCCGGCGGACGTTCCATCGACGTCTTCTCTTCCTCCGACCCCCTCTTCTTCGGGGGCGGTTACTCCGTTGAGCCCCGCTCCTTTGACGACGGTGGCGGCTCTGCCGGGTGGCGTCGGACGGCCACGGGGCAAGTTCGATTCCATCGTCCGCCCTTCCGGGTCACCGTCCGTTGTCAATGCGGTGGACCTGGAAATGGCCCAATACCTTCTTGGGCCTTCTGCCGTAGTCCTCGCCCCGGAGGGCCGGCAAATTTACGACCCCCCCGGGGGTTGTGTCGGCATTCACTTGCACTCGGTTGCCTTTGGCTTCCGAGTTCCTCCGTGCCCTTTCCTTTCCCTTTTTTACCGCCATTATAACTTAGTTCCGGGCCAATTAGTGTCCAATTCTCACCGACTCCTCACCTGCTTTGTTAACCCTTGCCACTGGTGGTTGTGCGAGCCGGATCTAGACCTGTTCCGGTATCTCTTCACCGTGAACAAGGTTGGCTCGCACTCGCCTGGCTTTGTTCAAGTTGCCGCTCGCCCGGGGCGACAACTTTTCGAGGGGCTGTCTGATTCCATTAAGGACTGGAAGCTCCTCTACTTCTCCGTCCGCCCTGCTTTCTCTTCCTTCACCTTTCCGACCTTGTGGCCGGCCGCTCTATTCAAGCCTTGCTCTCGGCGTGCCGTTCCTTCCGATGATGCGGTCCTGGGCGGCGAGTTCTTGAAGGGCTTTGGGCCGTACTCCGTCAAGTACTGGTCCCGAGTCCGGGCCATGGCTAAGCGTGGCTTGCTGCCGGAGGGTGCGGCCACCGTAGGTAGTCTTCATTACCCCTCGTTCCTCTTATTTTCTTATCTTGTCACATTCCGACTCGGAACACTTCATGACTTTTCCTTCCTTTCGCAGGTCCGTACGACTCCGACTCCTCCAGCTCCGACGAAGCGGCTGAACCGACTCCAGTGATGGCGGATAGAGGCGAAAAAATGAGGCATCGGTTGACCCAGCGCACTTCTGGCACCGCTGCTGCTTCCTCCTCCCAACCGTCTCCTGCCCCCAGGTCGACTCCCCCACTACCTCGCAATGTGGTGGATTCAACTCTTTCACCCGTCGTGTCGCCCACTCGGCAGCCGCCTCCTCCTCAGACAGAGAGTCCGGGCTCTAAGCGGCCGGCCGGTCAAACTGATGAGCCGGCTCCGAAAAGGATCCGGCTGTGCCATGAGGTAGAGGAGGATGCCCAGATCTGGATGGGTGCCTCCGCCGTCCGCAAGTGGTGTGCTAACGTCCTCCTGCCTAAGGACGTGTTGGCGACTCACGCTCTGGGGGATGAGTACATTATCGAGGCCTCGCTGCGTCAGTCGTACCGTGTAAGTGTTCCCGACCTAATTCCTCTCATTCTTCTTTCCTTTTATTATCTGACTTGTGGCCGTTTCGCAGAACCTCACCTTCCAGATGGAGATGAGCAAGCGGCTGCAGAACTACAGGGCCGAGATGCAGTCTATGACCCTCAAGCTACGCCAGACGGAGGAGGCCTTTCTGGAAGAGCAGGCGAAGCACCTCAAGGTGGTGGAGGTGCACAATTCCGAGATGCTGAGGGTCACCCGTCAGTGGGAGGAGGAGCGGGACAAGGTGGCGACGATTTTTGCGACCTCTGTCGAGGAGTACAAGAAGTCGGCTGCCTTCGAGGCGGAGGTGAAGGCGGCGATAGAGGCTCGCTAGAAAGAAATTGCTAAGGAGTGGCTGTCGACGCCGGATGGTGACGAGTTCCTTCTGGACTTGGGCGAGCGTGACTATCGCCTTGGCTTGCACGAGGCGCAAACAGAAATCCACTTTGCCTTGTTGGTCCGCGACTCCTCTTTCACTCCCGAGGGCTGGGGCCTCAAGCCCGTGATAGATGCTCTTCCGGCGACTGAAGGACCGTCGGCAGCTGTGGACTCGGCAGCTCTTCCGGCAGCCTCTGATCCAGCGACTCTTCCTTCAGCAACACCTCCTGAGCTCGCCGAGTCCTCTCTTCAGGCTGAGGACCCTTCTTCTGTTACCCTGACTGGACCAATGGCGGGGACTCAAGTCGAAGGGATTGATGTTGACACCCCCTCCCCAGTAGTTTAGGGCTATTCTTTTGTGATAGTCCCTTTTGTAAAGGCTGGCCTCCTTCTCGGGCCTTTTTTAACTTTAATAAAATTCCCGTTTTCTCTTCCCTTGTGTGTTATCTTGGGCTCGACACCTTTTCTTTAACCTTGTTTCTTTAACTGCTCACCGAGTCCCTCAGTCGAGGCGACTCTTCATGGCTTTTCCACGGAAACGACTAAGGGTCTGGCCCCTTGTTTCCTAACTCCTTCTTGCCGAGTCCCTCAGTCGAGGCGACTCCTTAGGCTTTTTCTTTCTCAGAAACGTTTAGGGTCAGTGCCCTGTTGTTTCTTTAAATACTCGCCGAGTCCCTTAGTCGAGGCGACTCCTCTTGGCTTTTTCACGGAAACGACTAAGGGTCTGGGCCCTTGTTTCCTAACTCTTTCTCGCCGAGTCCCTTAGTCGAGGCGACTCCTTAGTCTTTTTCTTTCTCAGAAACGTTTAGGGTCAGTGCCCTGTTGTTTCTTTAAATACTCGCCGAGTCCCTCAGTCGAGGCGACTCCTCTTGGCTTTTTCACGGAAACGACTAAAGGTCTGGGCCCTTGTTTCCTAACTCTTTCTCGCCGAGCCCCTCAGTCGAGGCGACTCCTTAGGCTTTTTCTTTCTCAGAAACGTTTAGGGTCAGTGCCCCGTTGTTTCTTTAAATACTCGCCGAGTCCCTCAGTCGAGGCGACTCCTCTTGGCTTTTTCACGGAAACGACTAAGGGTCTGGGCCCTTGTTTCCTAACTCTTTCTCGCCGAGTCCCTCAGTCGAGGCGACTCCTTAGGCTTTTTCTTTCTCAGAAACGTTTAGGGTCAGTGCCCCGTTGTTTCTTTAAATACTCGCCGAGTCCCTCATTCGAGGCGACTCCTCTTGGCTTTTTCACGGAAATGACTAAGGGTCTGGGCCCTTGTTTCCTAACTCTTTCTCGCCGAGTCCCTCAGTCGAGGCGACTCCTTAGGCTTTTTCTTTCTCAGAAACGTTTAGGGTCAGTGCCCCGTTGTTTCTTTAAATACTCGCTGAGTCCCTCAGTCGAGGCGACTCCTCTTGGCTTTTTCACGGAAACGACTAAGGGTCTGGGCCCTTGTTTCCTAACTCTTTCTCGCCAAGTCCCTCAGTCGATGCGACTCCTTAGGCTTTTTCTTTCTCAGAAACGTTTAGGGTCAGCGCCCCGTTGTTTCTTTAAATACTCGCCGAGTCCCTCAGTCGAGGCGACTCCTCTTGGCTTTTTCACGGAAACGACTAAGGGTCTGGGCCCTTGTTTCCTAACTCTTTCTCGCCGAGTCCCTAGAATGATTAACCGTAACTTGTACTTTTATTCAAGTCTTTCAGGACCCTTGGGCCCATACATGTTTTGTCCCTTTCTATTGGTAGAACTTCTTCAGGTGGATAACGTTCCAAATCCGGTCCACGGGCTTACCCTCCATGGTTTCCAATTTGTAGGTTCCAGCTTGGACAACCGCGGCGATGCGGTATGGTCCCTCCCACTTAACCGCAAGCTTGCCCCCTTCGGTGGGTTGACTGGCCTGTCGATTCCGTAGTACGAGGTCGCCGACCTGGAAGGATCGCGGACGAATCCTCCGATCGCGATATCTTTTTAGCGCCTGTTGGTATTCAATCATTCGCGCACTCGCGGCTTCCTCTTTTCTTCTAAGAAATTTTTCTCAATTCGAAGACTCTCTTCGTTCTCCGTGTCTGAATAGGTACGGACCCGATGAGTGGGCTCGACCACCTCAATTGGAACCTTGGCCTCAAAGCCGTACGCGAGGGAGAACGGACTCTCTCCCGTTGCTCGTCGTTGGGTAGTGCGATAAGCCCATAGGACTCAGTCAAGCTCATCCGCCCAATTCCCGCGAATATCTTCCAATTTCTTCCGAATCCCATCCACCAGCGTTCGGTTCGCGTTCTCGACTTGTCCGTTGGCCTGCGGGTATGCCACCGACACTTTAGTGTGGCGGATATCATGCCGGCGGCAGAAGTCAGCGAATGCCTGACAATCGAACTGTCGCCCGTTGTCGCTGACAATGTGCTCGGGCAGGCCGAAGCGGCAAATCACCCTTTTCCACAGAAAGCGTCGGCATTGGTACTCGGTTATGGTAGCCAGTGGTTCCGCCTCAACCCACTTGGTGAAGTAGTCGATAGCTACGACACAGAACTTCAAGACTCCGGGGGCGACTGGTAATGGGCCCAGCAAATCAATCCCCCACTTGGCAAATGGGATAGCGGTGGTGACCGGCGTGTAGAAAGTAGCTGGCCGAGTGTCTTTCTTGGCGAATGCCTGGCAAACGCTGCACTTGGATATCCATTTAATACAGTCTCGCATCATGGTTGGCCAATAATATCCTTGGACGACTAACTTCCGAGCAAGCGTGTGGGCGCCTTGGTGCGCGGCACAAATGCCTCTGTGGGCTTCGTCCATTATTTTCTCGGCCTCGGGCCTTAGCAAACATTTTAACAAAGGTCCTCCGAATGATCATTTATATAGTTTCCCATCAATGATTTGGAAAGAGGGGGCCTTTCGTCGAACCCTTGCGGCGACTCCCGGGTCTAGCGGTAACTCGCCTTTTTCTATGAATCGCCGGATGTCCTCTATCCAGAACATCTCGGGGTTTTTCTCTCGGTCCCATTCTTCGCCGGTCACTTGCTGGATCCTTAACGGTGTTTCTTCAACGCTTGGTCGACTTAGCTCCTCCCTTTGACAGATTTTTGCCAAGTGGTCCGGTACTCCCTCCAAGGCAATCTTGGATAATATGTCCGCCTCTATGTTATCCATTCGGGATATATACTCTATTTCGTAGGCTTCGAATTCTTTTAACATCTCGACTGCGCGCTCTCTATATAGAGTCATCCGGGCATTCTTGGCCTCGCACGTGCCTGAGATCTGCCCGACTACTAACCTAGAGTCAGTCTTGACTCGTAACCTCTCGACCCCTAGGGCCCTGGCGAGTCGGAGGCCGTTTAACACAGCTTCATACTCGGCCTCGTTGTTGGAGGCTTGGAACAGGTAGCTCAGGGCGTAGTACAGTCGGAATCCTTCGGGAGTGATGAGCACAACACCACCTCCACAGTGCTGTCGACTTGACGCTCCGTCCGCATGCATTTCCCACTACTCGCCTAAGCAGTTCTCCGTGGCGTGTTCCTTCTCTTCCTCGCTCGCCGTACATTCGACCAAGAAGTCGGCTAAGGCTTGTCCTTTTATGGAAGGCCGGGGCTGGTACTCAATCCCATACTGGGTTAGTTCTACGGCCCATTTTACCAGGCGGCCGGACGACGATGGGTTTCGCAAAACGCTTCCGAGAGGTTGGTCTGTCAGTACTCGGACGGTGTGGGCTTGGAAGTAGGGCGCCAACTTGCGCACGGTGATCACCAACGCGTATACAATTTTTTCCAAGGCGGTATACCTTGACTCAGCAGCCTTCAGAGACTGGCTCACGTAATAAACCGGGTGCTGGACTCGCTCTTCCTCTCGGACCAACACCGAACTCACCGCCTTACAAGAGGCGGCTAAGTACAGAAACAAGGGCTCGCCCGCCTGGGGGGTAGACAATACCGGGGGTGTCGAGAGGTATTGTTTCAATTCTTCAAACGACTGCTAGCACTCCGGGGTCCAAGCGAATCCTTCCTTCTTCTTCATGGCTTTGAAGAAAGGCACGGTCTTATCTGCCGCCTTGCTTAGGAAGCGGCTAAGGGCGGCCAATCGGCCGGTCAGCCGTTGCAGGTCTTTTATAGTGCTGGGAGGCTGCATGTCGACGATGGCCTGTACTTTCTCAGGGTTAGGCTCGATACCTCGCTTGGTGACCATGTAGCCCAGGAACTTTCCACCTTGCACGGCGAACGCGCATTTCTTTGGGTTCAGCCGGAGGTTGTACCTTATCATTACTTTGAAGCAATCGGCCAAATCTTCTGCGTGTTTGCTCTCCTCTCGGCTCTTGACGAGCATGTCGTCGACGTACGCGGTCATCGATTTCCCCAGCAGATGCTAAAACAATCGGGCCACCATTCGGGTATATGTGGCTCCGGCGTTCTTGAGCCCGAAGGGCATGACTCGGTAACAATAAACTCCGTCCGGTGTCAAAAATGCGGTCTTTTCTTCGTCCGCCGAGTGCATGAATATCTGATGGTACCCCCTAAAGGTGTCCATAAAGCTCAACAGCGCCGACCCCGCCGTCTCGTCGACCAGTTGATCGATCCGAGGTAAGGGAAACGGATCTTTTGGGCAGGCCTTATTAAGGTCGGTGTAGTCCACGCACATCCGCCACGCCGGGGGCTTGGGTACAAGGACCACATTCGCAAACCACTTCGTGTACTTAACTTCGCGGACGTGTCCAGCTGCGAGTAGCGTGCTCACTTCCTTCTTCACAAATTCTCTTTGGTCGTTGGCCAGGTATCGCTTCTTCTGCACAACCGGTCGATACCCGGGATCCACGGCGAGTCTGTGCGATATGATCGATCGGTCTACGCCAGGCATGTCCTCCGGGCACCAGGCAAAGACCATCCGGTGTTCCCGGAGCACCTTTATAATTTCTTCCTTTACTTCCTCGGGGAGGCCGACTCCAATTCGGACCCGTCGGTCCGGCTGCGTGGAGTCGATCTCGACTTCTTCCAACTCGACGGCAGGCTCCGGACGTGGTATTATCGTCCTTTTTGGGGGCCTCTCAGTGATCTCATGGACCTGTATCTAGCGTTTGCCCATCCCCCTACATGCCTGTAGGTAGCAGTCGCGGGCGACCTTACGGTCACAGCGCACCGTGCCTATTCCGTTTGGCGTGCGGAATTTTAAACAAAGATGCTCAATTGAAATCAGCGCTCCTAGATCCTCGAGACCCGGTCGGCCGAGTATAGCGTTATGTGAACAGGCCAGATTCACCACAATGAACTTCATGCTGAGTCTCTGTACGTCTGGGTAACTGCCGATCTCAACTGGAAGTGTGATCGATCCTTCCGCCTCCACCGAGTCCCCTGTGAAACCGGCGAGGGGAGTTTTGACAGGACTCAGCTGTTCCCGAGTCATTCCCATTTTGATGAAGGTTTCTAGGTACAGCACATTGACGCTGCTTCCGGTGTCTACCAGGATTCGTCGAACGACAACGGCATTGATGTCCATGGCTATAACCAACGCATCTCGATGCGGTATTTCCCCGGCTGGTAAATCTCGGTCGGTAAACACAATGGGCTCTCGGCATACCTTTTTAGGGTTCTCCTCGCGCCCGTACACCGTTCCGACGTATAACTGGCGGGCCCAGGCTTTTCTGGTGTTCGTTGAGTCACCACCTTCCGGCCCGCCGACTATCATGTTGATAACCGGCTTCTGACGCCACTGAGCCTCCTCCTCTTCGGGAGTCGGCTGCTTGCCTCGACTATTTTCGGCAACGGCGGCGGGATCCTCATCCCCTCGATTGACCGATCTCCGCCTCCACTGATTAGGAGGCGGGGTTCCTTGCTGAATGATACCCTCTAAGATCTTCTTCAGGTAGAAGCATTCCTCCGTGCTGTGAGTATAAGATTTATGATAACGACAATACTTAGAGGTCTTACCCATCTCTTCGTTCGTCGCGCGATCGTCGGTCGGCGGAGGCGGAGGTGGGGCAACCGCTTGTATCTCGTGGACCGGATGTTCGGGAATCGGTCGATAGGCGTGGACGACGGGTCTGTCGTACGGCCGTCTGACCTCGGGTCGTCGAGTTACGTCCGGGCGCCTTTCCTTGGTTTCAACTCGTGTCCTCTTCCCGCTGGTGGATCCGCCGACTTCGCGCTGCCGCTTATACTTCATAGCCTGCTCTGTGTTGGCCCTCTTGTTGGCCATATGAATGGCTTCTGCGTAGGTGGCCGGGCGATTGTCCCTCAGGTCTCGGTATAGCTGGCCGGACCGCAAGGACTCGATGAAGAAGGTGAGCGCCGTCTGGTCCTCGACCTCCTCTATGGACTGGATTTCTTTCTGCCAGCGGGCTAGATAGGTTTTCAAGGACTCGCCTTCATCTTGACGAATGTCGCCCAAGTGTGTTAGGTCTTTTTGTGGTTTGATATTAGCAGCATAATGGCTCATGAAGCGGTCTGCCAGCTCTTCAAAGTTGTGAATCGACCCCGAGGGCTGCGCCACTAGCCACCTTTGTGCTGACCCTTTCAACGTGGGCAAGAAAGCGCGGCACATGACCGGATCTCGTACCCCCAAAACCTGCATCTTAGCCTGGTAGCTCAACAAATGCTCCCGGGGATTGCCGGTTCCATCTAACGTGGCCTGCTCCGGGAACTTGAAATCACCCGGTATCTTAAAAGTCATAACCTCGTCCGAGAAGGGTAAGGCGGTCAGTAACGTACGTCCTGGGGATTTGGCTTTCCCCTCCATCCGTTCTTTCAGATTTCGCACTTCTTGCACTAAGTTCGCCACTTCGACCCTCTCCCGGGTGCGATTTCCTGTGGATTCCGTGCTCTCACCGACTTCAGACTCAGCCGGTTGGTCGGGGTTGCGGGGAGGTTGCTCCACGCGACGAGTCTCAGTCCTGGCTCTTTTGGTACGGTTCTTCTCTCGTGCAGCTTGTCGATCGCGAGCGGCTAACGGGGCACGACTGGGTTCCATCCGACCCAATCGTTCTCTTGCCGACCGACGCCCAACGCTGGGACCCAGCCGGGAATGAACGGACTGTACCGGTTGGCTTTCGGCCCGTCGGCTCTGTTGCCGGTTGTCGGGCCTATGAAGCGGCTGTAACTCGCGTTGCGGCTGGCGAGTGATGGAATGTTCTCTCACTCCTAGGCTTGCTTCGGCGCAGGCGCGTCCGATTGCACGCAGCTGCTCTGGGGTGAGCAGCACTTGGGGCAATTGTTGGTTTATCGGTGGTGTCGGCGGCGGTGTTGTCTGTTTTTCCCGGCTCCGGGCATTTCTCCGATTCAGCTGGCTTCTCAGGTCTGCTTCCCGTCCATTGTCATGACGGCTCGATTGTTCCTCACTTCCTGCCATGTCTGGAGCTTTTCTAATTCGACTGAGATTCTAATTGTCGTTCCTCGGACTCGCCTCACTCAAGAGGACACGTGACTCTTAGTTTCGATCCCCACGGACGGCGCCAGTGATGGTTTTAGGGTTTTCGGGCCCAAGGAGGTCCAACACAACCTTTGGCTGGTGGGTGCACCTTTCAGTAAAATGTATGCCTATCTCGGAGATAATGCGAGTACTCGGAACCTTTTTGGTATTCTCCCCCTCTGGGTGTTCAATCGTCTGTCCTTTTACAAGAATGGAGGAGCCTTTATATAGCGGCTCCTCCTCTACCGACTTGAAGGCCCTTAATGGCCGACTTCAAGGCTAATCAAGATATGGAGCCGTTGGACGTCATTACTTGGTCGACTAACGGCTCTTCCAGGCTTGTAACAGCCTGACCGAGTCCCGCTTTCAATGCCCTAACGGCTTCCTTTTAAACGAGCCTCTTCAATGCTCTCAACGGCTCCTTGAACCGAGTCTTCCCCTGGGCTTGGGCCTCGGTCGACTCCTCGTCTCGGTCTAAGCTCCCACTGGGCTCCTCTTTAGTAGCTCTGAACCGGGCCCCGTGCTTGGGCCTGGGCCGGCTCCCGGACTCGGCCCAATTGCTTTTCGGACCCCTCTTTACACTGGCCCACTTCTCCTATCTATTTTCTTTGGGGCCCCTATCTCTTAGGCCGGGGTCCTCACCCCATCAATATTAATTATTTATGAAGGAAAAATAAAATGAATATATTAATAGTTTTCTGGAAATATAATCAGTAATTATATTTTTATAGTTATATTACTTTTTAATTATGTGGAAATGAATATTAATTCTTTTTATGAACGAGAAAGGAAATGAATATTTCACAAAGAAATCTGTTATTAATATCATGTTACTAATCGACATGGAAATCAGGCTAATTAATCGACAATTATCAGAAAAAATGAATTAAAATCAATATTAATTCTTTTTATGAAGGAAAAAAAAAAAGAAATAAATATATTCAAAAGGAAATGAAATATGAAGAAAAACGAATGAATATGTTTATATTTCACTAAAAATATAACACAGCTTTTGATACAGAAATCGGACCAGAAGAAAAAAGAAATTAATATTAAAAATGGACTCGAATTATATATAAAAAAAGTGCTTAATAAGTAAATAACAAATTTGCTACACAGAAAATTAGGGTAAAGAAAAAAAGAAATGATTATTAAACACGTACCAAATTGTTTTTGTGATTTAAAATGAATATTACAAACGTACCAGATTGTTTTTATGACCAGAAATAGGAATGAATTTTTACACACAAAAATCTATTATTAATATTATGTTACTAATACGCATGGGAATCATGCCAAATGAAAAAAGGATTTAATATTAAAAATTTATTGAAAATATAACACAATTTTCCCTACAAAAAAAATTAGTAACCAACCAAATGAAATATTAGGAAAAAATTATGAAGGAAAAAGAAATGGAAACAAATATTAACTCTTTCTATGAATGAAAAAGGAAATGAATATATCCATATTTCACTTAAAATATAATCATTAATTATATTATTATAATTATATTAATTATTTATGAAGGAAAAAGGAAATGAATATGAACAGAAAAAAATGAATTTTATACACGAGAATCTATTATTAATATTTTGTTACTAATAGACACAGGAATCAGGCCAAATGAAAAAAAGATTTAATATTAAAAATTTATTGAAAATATAACACCGCTTTCCCTACGAAAAAATTAGTAACCACCACATGAAATATTAGGAAAAAATTATGATGGAAAAAGAAATAGAAATGAATATTAACTCTTTCTATGAGTGAAAAAGGAAATGAATATACTCATATTTCATTTAAAATATAATCAGTAATTATATGATTATAATTATTATACTTATATTAATTATTTATGAAGAAAAAATGAAATGAATATATTAATATTTTATTAAAAATATAATCAGTAATTATATTTTTATAATTATATTATTTTTTAATCAGAAAGGAAATGAATATTTTACACAGAAATTGTTATTAATATCCTAATCGACATGGAAATCAGACCAATTAATTGACAATTATTAGGAAAAATGAATAGAAATCAATATTAATTCTTTTTATGAAGGAAACAATAATGAATATATTCAAAAGGAAATGAAATATTAAGAAAAACGAATGGATATGTTTATATTTTACTGAAAATATAACACAGCTTTTTAAATTTTTAAATATAAATCTATTAATACAAATTATAATAAATGAAATTATTTTATAGAATTTTTATATATACATATTAATAAATATTATGTGTATATACAATGTATTATTCAATCATATAAGGATATGCGTCCAATTAGAGTTTATATTTATTCATACAAAATGTAGAATTTACATTTTTATTGATTTCTAAGTACAATTTTCTTAGTTATTATTATTCATATTTTTGAAATAATAATATATATGAAATACAATTTGAAATAAATCAATTTAATTTTATAAATTTTTTTCTATAAACTTATCTAAATATGTAAATGATTAGAGATTATACTAACCATGCAATATTTTAATTTTAATTTTGTATGTTATAAAAATAGATACTTGACCAAATATATAAAAGTCCAACTATATTATTATATTGTACGTTTTAAAATCTTTTTATTTTTCTAATTTAATTTTAAATTCATAATAACAAAAAAAAAAATTCTCAAGTAAAACACTACATTTTAAAAAATACAATTTGATAAATATCATAAATTAATTAATACAATATCATTTATGTTTATAATAATTAAAAAAAAAAATAATTCAAATATGTGAACCAATAATTTCGAAATGAAATTAATATATAGTTACAAATAAATATAGCATGATTACATTTACTTTAATTAGTTTTAATTCCCTTAATGATATGACTTTTCTTTATCAGTTGTTTATGGGAGGCTAAGGGAGTGTTTGAGTTGGTGGAATTTTTATTTTTTTTAAATACTTACTAATAAAAAATAATTTTAAAATATTTTTTAACCTTTCATACCATTTGTAAATCTTATATTTTTTAAACAATACAATTTGATAAATATCATAAATTAATTAGTACAATATCATTTCTGTTTATAAATTATAATAATTAAAAAAAAATCAAATATGTGAACCAATGATTTCAAAATGAAATTAATATACAGTTACAAATAAATATAGCATGATTAGATTTACTTTAATTAATTTTAATTTCCTTAATGAAATGACTTTTCTTTGTCAGTTTTTTTTATGGGAGGCTAAGGGAGTGTTTGGATTGTTGAAAAATATTTTAAAATAAAAATACATACAAATAAAAAATAATTTAAAATATTTTTTAACCCCTCATAACATGTGTAAATGTTATATATATTTTTAAAGTACAATTTGGTAAATATCAAATTTTTGTTTATAATAGTTAAAGAAAAAAAAAATAATTAAAAAATGTGAACCAATGATTTCAAAATGAAATTAATATACAATTGCAAATAAATATAGCATGATTAGATTTAATTTAATTAGTTTTAATTTTCTTAATGAAATGACTTTTCTTTATCAGTTTTTTTTTATGGGAGCCTAAGGGAGTGTTTATCCTGCGGAAAAATATTTTAAAATAAAAATACATGCTAATAAAAAAAATTTTGAAATATTTTTTAACCCCTCATAACATGTGTAAATGTTATATATATATATATATATATATATATATATATATATATATATATATATATATATATATATATATATATTAAATACAATTTGATAAATATCATAATTTTTGTTTATAATAGTTAAAGAAAAAAATAAATAATTCAAAGATGTGAACCAATGATTTCAAAATGAAATTAATATACACTTACAAATAAATATAGCATGATTAGATTTACTTTAATTAGTTTTAATTTTCTTAATGAAATAACTTTTATTTTTCAGTTTTTTATTAGAGACTAAGGGAGTGTTTGGGTTGCTGGAAAATATTTTAGAAATTAAAATACTTACTAATAAAAAATAATTTTAAAATATTTTTAATCCCTAAACATGAGAAAATTTTACATTTAAAAAAATACAATTTGATAAATATTATAAATTAATTATTGCAATATCATTTATGTTTACAACGAGAATAATTAAAGAAAAAATAAATAAATCAAATATGTGAACCAATGATTTCAAAATGAAATTAATATAACATGATTAGATAAAGTGACTAATGCCCCTCTTTTGGGTGAAAGGGCTGGCCTGGAGATTTAAAGTTGCTCAATTCCCAAAGGCAATGATCAAATCCTTGCCTTTGGTTAATAATGATGGATGCCTCCCTTCCACTCAACCACACCCTCCAAGTTCTTAGTGAAATGACTTTAATAAAAGTAAAATCCTCCTTTACAACATCCCAACCCAAATTAATATGAATATTAATTAATTAGTAAAAAATAATAAAGCTTAATTGGTAACAAAATTTTATATGAAAATTAACTAATATCTAATGAATTGTTACCACAGATTAAAGTCAATATGTATATTGATGGGGTGAGGACCCCGGCCCAAGAGATAGGGACCCCAAAGAAAATAGATAGGAGAAGTGGGCCAGTGTAAAGAGGGGTCCGAAAAGCAATTGGGCCGAGTCCGGGAGCCGGCCCAGGCCCAAGCACGGGGCCCGGTTCAGAGCTACTAAAGAGGAGCCCAGTGGGAGCTTAGGCCGAGACGAGGAGTCGACTGAGGCCCAAGCCCAGGGGAAGACTCGGTTCAAGGAGCCGTTGAGAGCATTGAAGAGGCTTGTTTAAAAGGAAGCCGTTAGGGCATTGAAAGCGGGACTCGGTCAGGCTGTTACAAGCCTGGAAGAGCCGTTGGTCGACCAAGTAATGGCATCCAACGGCTCCATATCTTGATTAGCCTTGAAGTCGGCCATTAAGGGCCTTCAAGTCGGTAGAGGAGGAGCCGCTATATAAAGGCTCCTCCATTCTTGTAAAAGGACAGACGATTGAACACCCAGAGGGGGAGAATACCAAAAAGGTTCCGAGTACTCGCATTATCTCCGAGATAGGCATACATTTTACTAAAAGGTGCACCCACCAGCCAAAGGTTGTGTTGGACCTCCTTGGGCCCGAAAACCCTAAAACCATCACCGGCGCCGTCTGTCGGGATCGAAACTAAGAGTCACGTGTCCTCTTGAGTGAGGCGAGTCCGAGGAACGACAATTAGAATCTCAGTCAAATTAGAAAAGCTCCAGACATGGCAGGAAGTGATGAACAATCGAGCCGTCATGACAATGGACGGGAAGCAGACCTGAGAAGCCAGCTGAATCGGAGAAATGCTCGGAGCCGGGAAAACGAGACAACACCGCCGCCGACACCACCGATAAACCAACAATTGCCCCAAGTGCTGCTCACCCCAGAGCAGCTGCGTGCAATCGGACGCGCCTGCGCCGAAGCAAGCCTAGGAGTGAGAGAACAGTCCATCACTCGCCAGCCGCAACGCGAGTTACAGCCGCTTCATAGGCCCGACAACCGGCAACAGAGCCGACGGGCCGAAAGCCAACCGGTACAGTCCGTTCATTCCCGGCTGGGTCCCAGCGTTGGGCATCGGTCGGCAAGAGAACGATTGGGTCGGATGGAACCCAGTCGTGCCCCGTTAGCCGCTCGCGATCGACAAGCTGCACGAGAGAAGAACCGTACCAAAAGAGCCAGGACTGAGACTCGTCGCGTGGAGCAACCTCCCCGCAACCCCGACCAACCGGCTGAGTCTGAAGTCGGTGAGAGCACGGAATCCACAGGAAATCGCACCCGGGAGAGGGTCGAAGTGGCGAACTTAGTGCAAGAAGTGCGAAATCTGAAAGAACGGATGGAGGGGAAAGCCAAATCCCCAGGACGTACGTTACTGACCGCCTTACCCT
The DNA here is from genome assembly GCF_001879475.1 of Ipomoea nil. NCBI lineage: Eukaryota > Viridiplantae > Streptophyta > Magnoliopsida > Solanales > Convolvulaceae > Ipomoea > Ipomoea nil. The sequence goes on along the minus strand of NW_017618442.1, from coordinate 856,630 downwards.
TCTCGGACGAGGTTATGGCTTTTAAGATACCGGGTGATTTCAAGTTCCCGGAGCAGGCCACGTTCGATGGAACCGGCGATCCCCGGGAGCATTTGTTGAGCTACCAGGCTAAGATGCAGGTTTTGGGGGTACGAGATCCAGTCATGTGCCGCGCTTTCTTGCCCACGTTGAAAGGGTCAGCACAAAGGTGGCTAGTGGCGCAGCCCTCGGGGTCGATTCACAACTTTGAAGAGCTGGCAGACCGCTTCATGAGCCATTATGCCGCTAATATCAAACCGCAAAAAGACCTAACACACTTGAGCTGGCAGACCGCTTCATGAGCTGGCAGACGGCGCTCACCTTCTTCATCGAGTCCTTGCGGTCCGGCCAGCTATACCGAGACCTGAGGGACAATCGCCCGGCCACCTACGCAGAAGCCATTCATATGGCCAACAAGAGGGCCAACACAGAGCAGGCTATGAAGTATAAGCGGCAGCGCGAAGTCGGCGGATCCACCAGCGGGAAGAGGACGCGAGCTGAAACCAAGGAAAGGCGCCCGGACGTAACTCGGCGACCCGAGGTTAGACGGCCGTACGACAGACCCGTCGTCCACGCCTATCGACCGATTCCCGAACATCCGGTCCACGAGATACAAGCGGTTGCCCCACCTCCGCCTCCGCCGACCGACGATCGCGCGACGAACGAAGAGATGGGTAAGACCTCTGAGTATTGTCGTTATCATAAATCTTATACTCACAGCACGGAGGAATGCTTCTACCTGAAGAAGATCATGGAGGGTATCATTCAGCAAGGAACCCCGCCTCCTAATCAGTGGAGGCGGAGATCGGTCAATCGAGGGGATGAGGATCCCGCCGCCGTTGCCGAAAACAGTCGAGGCAAGCAGCCGACTCCCGAAGAGGAGGAGGCTCAGTGGCGTCAGAAGCCGGTTATCAACATGATAGTCGGCGGGCCGGAAGGTGGTGACTCAACGAACACCAGAAAAGCCTGGGCCCGCCAGTTATACGTCAGAACGGTGTACGGGCGCGAGGAGAACCCTAAAAAGGTGTGCCGAGAGCCCATTGTGTTTACCGACCGAGATTTACCAGCCGGGGAAATACCGCATCAAGATGCGTTGGTTATAGCCATGGACATCAATGGCGTTGTCGTTCGACGAATCCTGGTAGACACCGGAAGCAGCGTCAATGTGCTGTACCTAGAAACCTTCATCAAAATGGGAATGACTCAGGAACAGTTGAGTCCTGTCAAAACTCCCCTCGCCGGTTTCACAGGGGACTCGGTGGAGGCGGAAGGATCGATCACACTTCCAGTTGAGATCGGCAGTTACCCAGACGTACAGAGACTCAGCATGAAGTTCATTGTGGTGAATCTGGCCTGTTCACATAACGCTATACTCGGCCGACCGGGTCTCGAGGATCTAGGAGCGCTGATTTCAATTGAGCATCTTTGTTTAAAATTCCGCACGCCAAACGGAATAGGCACGGTGCGCTGTGACCGTAAGGTCGCCCGCGACTGCTACCTACAGGCATGTAGGGGGATGGGCAAACGCTAGATACAGGTCCATGAGATCACCGAGAGGCCCCCAAAAAGGACGATAATACCACGTCCGGAGCCTATCGTCGAGTTGGAAGAAGTCGAGATCGACTCCACGCAGCCGGACCGACGGGTCCGAATTGGAGTCGGCCTCCCCGAGGAAGTAAAGGAAGAAATTATAAAGGTGCTCCGGGAACACCGGATGGTCTTCGCCTGGTGCCCGGAGGACATGCCAGGCGTCGACCGATCGATCATATCGCACAGACTCGCCGTGGATCCCGGGCATCGACCGGTTGTGCAGAAGAAGCGATACCGGCCAACGACCGAAGAGAATTTGTGAAGAAGGAAGTGAGCACGCTACTCGCAGCCGGACACGTCCGCGAAGTTAAGTACCCGGAGTGGTTGGCGAATGTGGTCCTTGTACCCAAGCCCCCGGCGTGGCGGATGTGCGTGGACTACACCGACCTTAATAAGGCCTGCCCAAAAGATCCGTTTCCCTTACCTCGGATCGATTAACTGGTCGACGAGACGGCGGGGTCGGCGCTGTTGAGCTTTATGGACGCCTTTAGGGGGTACCATCAGATATTCATGCACTCGGCGGACGAAGAAAAGACCGCATTTTTGACACCGGACGGAGTTTATTGTTACCGAGTCATGCCCTTCGGGCTCAAGAACGCCGGAGCCACATATACCCGAATGGTGGCCCGATTGTTTCAGCATTTGCTGGGGAAATCGATGACCGCGTACGTCGATGACATGCTCGTCAAGAGCCGAGAGGAGAGCAAACACGCAGAAGATTTGGCCGATTGCTTCAAAGTAATGATAAGGTACAACCTCCGGCTGAACCCTAAGAAATGCGTGTTCGCCGTGCAAGGTGGAAAGTTCCTGGGCTACATGGTCACCAAGCGAGGTATCGAGCCTAACCCTGAGAAAGTACAGGCCATCGTCGACATGCAGCCTCCCAGCACTATAAAAGACCTGCAACGGCTGACCGGCCGATTGGCCGCCCTTAGCCGCTTCCTAAGCAAGGCGGCAGATAAGACCGTGCCTTTCTTCGAAGCCATGAAGAAGAAGGAAGGATTCGCTTGGACCCCGGAGTGCTAGCAGTCGTTTGAAGAATTAAAACAATACCTCTCGACACCCCCGGTATTGTCTACCCCCCAGGCGGGCGAGCCCTTGTTTCTGTACTTAGCCGCTTCTTGTAAGGCGGTGAGTTCGGTGTTGGTCCGAGAGGAAGAGCGAGTCCAGCACCCGGTTTATTACGTGAGCCGGTCTCTGAAGGCTGCTGAGTCAAGGTATACCGCCTTGGAAAAAATTGTATACGCGTTGGTGATCACCGTGCGCAAGTTGGCGCCCTACTTCCAAGCCCACACCGTCCGAGTACTGACAGACCAACCTCTCGGAAGCGTTTTGCGAAACCCATCGTCGTCCGGCCGCCTGGTAAAATGGGCCGTAGAACTAACCCAGTATGGGATTGAGTACCAGCCCCGGCCTTCCATAAAAGGACAAGCCTTAGCCGACTTCTTAGTCGAATGTACGGCGAGCGAGGAAGATAAGGAACACGCCCGAAGGATTCCGACTGTACTACGCCCTGAGCTACCTGTTCCAAGCCTCCAACAACGAGGCCGAGTACGAAGCTGTGTTAAACGGCCTCCGACTCGCCAGGGCCCTAGGGGTCGAGAGGTTACGAGTCAAGACTGGCTCTAGGTTAGTAGTAGGGCAGATCTCAGGCACGTGCGAGGCCAAGAATGCCCGGATGACTCTATATAGAGAGCGCGCAGTCGAGATGTTAAAAGAATTCGAAGCCTACGAAATAGAGTATATATCCCGAATGGATAACATAGAGGCGGACATATTATCCAAGATTGCCTTGGAGGGAGTACCGGACCACTTGGCAAAAATCTGTCAAAGGGAGGAGCTAAGTCGACCAAGCGTTGAAGAAACACCGTTAAGGATCCAGCAAGTGACCGGCGAAGAATGGGACCGAGAGAAAAACCCCGAGATGTTCTGGATAGAAGACATCCGGCGATTCATAGAAAAAGGCGAATTACCGCAAGACCCGGGAGTCGCCGCAAGGGTTTGACGAAAGGCCCCCTCTTTCCAAATCATTGATGGGCAACTATATAAACGATCATTCGGAGGACCTTTGTGAAAATGTTTGCTAAGGCCCGAGGCCAAGAAAATAATGGACGAAGCCCACAGAGGCATTTGTGCCGCGCACCAAGGCGCCCACACGCTTGCTCAGAAGTTAGTCGTCCAAGGATATTATTGGCCAACCATGATGCGAGACTGTATTAAATGGATATCCAAGTGCAGCGTTTGCCAGGCATTCGCCAAAAAAGACACTCGGCCAGCTACTTTCTACACGCCGGTCACCACCGCTATCCCATTTGCCAAGTGCGGGATTGATTTGCTGGGCCCATTACCAGTCGCCCCCGGAGGCTTGAAGTTCTGTGTCGTAGCTATCGACTACTTCACCAAGTGAGTTGAGGCGGAACCACTGGCTACCATAACCGAGTACCAATGCCGACGCTTTCTGTGGAAAAGGGTGATTTGCCGCTTCGGCCTGCCCGAGCACATTGTCAGCGACAACGGGCGACAGTCGATTGTCAGGCATTCGCTGACTTCTGCCGCCGGCATGATATCCGCCACACTAAAGTGTCGGTGGCATACCCGCAGGCCAACGGACAAGTCGAGAACGCGAACCGAACGCTGGTGGATGGGATTCGGAAGAAATTGGAAGATATTCGCGGGAATTGGGCGGATGAGCTTGACCGAGTCCTATGGGCTTATCGCACTACCCAACGACGAGCAACGGGAGAGAGTCCGTTCTCCCTCGCGTACGGCTTTGAGGCCAAGGTTCTAATTGAGGTGGTCGAGCCCACTCATCGGGTCCGTACCTATTCAGACACGGAGAACGAAGAGAGTCTTCGAATTGAGAAAAATTTCTTAGAAGAAAAGAGGGAAGCCGCGAGTGCGCGAATGATTGAATACCAACAGGCGCTAAAAAGATATCGCGATCGGAGGATTCGTCCGCGATCCTTCTAGGTCGGTGACCTCGTACTACGGAATCGACAGGCCAGTCAACCCAACGAAGGGGGCAAGCTTGCGGTTAAGTGGGAGGGACCATACCACATCGCCGCGGTTGTCCAAGCTGGAACCTACAAATTGGAAACCATGGAGGGTAAGCCCGTGGACCGGATTTGGAACGTTATCCACCTAAAGAAGTTCTACCAATAGAAAGGGACAAAACATGTATGGGCCCAAGGGTCCTGAAAGACTTGAATAAAAGTACAAGTTACGGTTAATCATTCCAGGGACTCGGCGAGAAAGAGTTAGGAAACAAGGGCCCAGACCCTTAGTCGTTTCCGTGAAAAAGCCAAAAGGAGTCGCCTCGACTGAGGGACTCGGCGAGTATTTAAAGAAACAACGGGGCGCTGACCCTAAACGTTTCTGAGAAAGAAAAAGCCTAAGGAGTCGCCTCGACTGAGGGACTCGGCGAGTATTTAAAGAAACAACGGGGCACTGACCCTAAACGTTTCTGAGAAAGAAAAAGCCTAAGGAGTCGCCTCGACTGAGGGACTCGGCGAGAAAGAGTTAGGATACAAGGGCCCAGACCCTTAGTCGTTTCCGTGAAAAATCCAAGAGGAGTCGCCTCGACTGAGGGACTCGGCGAGTATTTAAAGAAACAACGGGGCATTGACCCTAAACGTTTCTGAGAAAGAAAAAGCCTAAGGAGTCGCCTCGACTGAGGGACCCGGCGAGAAAGAGTTAGGAAACAAGGGCCCAGACCCTTAGTTGTTTCCGTGAAAAAGCCAAGAGGAGTCGCCTCGACTGAGGGACTCGGCGAGTATTTAAAGAAACAACGGGGCACTGACCCTAAACGTTTCTGAGAAAGTAAAAGCCTAAGGAGTCGCCTCGACTGAGGGACTCGGCGAGAAGGAGTTAGGAAACAAGGGGCCAGACCCTTAGTCGTTTCCGTGGAAAAGCCATGAAGAGTCGCCTCGACTGAGGGACTCGGTGAGCAGTTAAAGAAACAAGGTTAAAGAAAAGGTGTCGAGCCCAAGATAACACGCAAGGGAAGAGAAAACGGGAATTTTATTAAAGTTAAAAAAGGCTCGAGAAGAAGGCCAGCCTTTACAAAAGGGACTATCACAAAAGAATAGCCCTAAACTACTGGGGAGGGGGTGTCAACATCAATCCCTTCGACTTGAGCCCCCGCCGTTGGTCCAGTCAGGGGAACAGAAGAAGGGTCCTCAGCCTGAAGAGAGGAATCGGCGAGCTCAGGAGGTGTTGCTGAAGGAAGAGTCGCTGGATCAGAGGCTGCCGGAAGAGCTGCCGAGTCCACAGCTGCCGACGGTCCTTCAGTCGCCGGAAGAGCATCTATCACGGGCTTGAGGCCCCAGCCCTCGGGAGTGAAAGAGGAGTCGCGGACCAACAAGGCAGAGTGGATTTCTGTTTGCGCCTCGCGAAAGCCAAGGCGATAGTCACGCTCGCCCAAGTCCAGAAGGAACTCGTCACCATCCGGCGTCGACTGCCACTCCTTAGCAATTTCTTTCTGGCGAGCCTCTATCGCCGCCTTCACCTCCGCCTCGAAGGCAGCCGACTTCTTGTACTCCTCGACAGAGGTCGCAGCAATCGTCGCCACCTTGTCCCGCTCCTCCTCCCACTGACGGGTGACCCTCAGCATCTCTGAATTGTGCACCTCCACCAGCTTGAGGTGCTTCGCCTGCTCTTCCAGAAAGGCCTCCTCCGTCTGGCGTAGCTTGAGGGTCATAGACCGCATCTCGGCCCTGTAGTTCTGCATCCGCTTGTTCATCTCCATCTGGAAGGTGAGGTTCTGCGAAACGGCCACAAGTCAGATAATAAAAGGAAAGAAGAATGAGAGGAATTAGGTCGGGAACACTTACACGGTACGACTGACGCAGCGAGGCCTCGATAATGTACTCATCCCCCAGAGCGTGAGTCGCCGACACGTCCTTAGGCAGGAGGACGTTAGCACACCACTTGCGGACGGAGGAGGCACCCATCCAGATCTGGGCATCCTCCTCTACCTCATGGCACAGACGGATCCTTTTCGGAGCCGGCTCATCAGTTTGACCGGCCGGCCGCTTAGAGCCCGGGCTCTCTGTCTGAGGAGGAGGCGGCTGCCGAGTGGGCGACACGACGGGCGAAGGAGTCAAATCCACCACATTGCGAGGTAGTGGGGGAGTCGACCTGGGGGCAGGAGACGGTTGGGAGGAGGAAGCAGCAGCGGTGCCAGAAGTGCGCTGGGTCAACCGACGCCTCATTTTTTCGGCTCTATCCGCCATCACTGGAGTCGGTTCAGCCGCTTCGTCGGAGCTGGAGGAGTCGGAGTCGTACGGACCTGCGAAAGGAAGGAAAAGTCATGAAGTGTTCCGAGTCGGAATGTGACAAGATAAGAAAAGAAGAGGAACGAGGGGTAATGAAGACTACCTACGGCGGCCGCACCCTCCGGCAGTAAGCCACGCTTAGCCATGGCCCGGACTCGGGACCAGTACTTGACGGAGTACGGCCCAAAGCCCTTCAAGAACTCGCCGCCCAGGACCGCATCATCGGAAGGAACGGCACGCCGAGAGCAAGGCTTGAATAGAGCGGCCGGCCACAAGGTCGGAAAGGTGAAAGAAGAGAAAGCAGGGCGGACGAAGAAGTAGAGGAGCTTCCAGTCCTTAATGGAATCAGACAGCCCCTCGAAAAGCTGTCGCCCCGGGCGAGCGGCAACTTGAACAAAGCCAGGCGAGTGCGAGCCAACCTTGTTCACGGTGAAGAGATACCGGAATAGGTCTAGATCCGGCTCGCACAACCACCAGTGGCAGAGGTTGACAAAGCAGGTGAGGAGTCGGTGAGAATTGGGCACTAATTGGCCCGGAACTAAGTTATAATGGCGGTAAAAAAGGGAAAGGAAAGGACACGGAGGAACTCGGAAGCCAAAGGCAACCGAGTGCAAGTGAATGCCGACACAACCCTCGGGGGGGTCGTAAATTTGCCGGCCCTCCGGGGCGAGGACTACGGCAGAAGGCCCAAGAAGGTATTGGGCCATTTCCAAGTCCACCGCATTGACAACGGACGGTGACCCGGAAGGGCGGACGATGGAATCGAACTTGCCCCGCGGCCGTCCGACGCCACCCGACAGAGCCGCCACCGTCGTCAAAGGAGCGGGGCTCAACGGAGTAACCGCCCCCGAAGAAGAGGGGGTCGGAGGAAGAGAAGACGTCGATGGAACGTCCGCCGGAAGTTCCATACGACGAAGAGAAGACGTCGATGGAACGTCCGGCGAGTTCCATACGACGGGGAGGAGTAGAAGAAGACGAAGAAGGAGAAGTAGAAGAAGGAGAGGTCGCCTCCGGGTTATCAACCGAGTAACGACGGGAAGAAGAAGAATGCGAGGAGGAAGACATTACCTAAGTCAGGAGGGAGATCGGAGGAACTGCAGAGTGGCCGGAGAAGCTCAAAGTTGAAGTTGAAAGGAAAAACTAGAGAAGAAGAACGGAAAGAGAGACGAAATGGTTATTTAAAGGGGAGGAATTTCAAAGGACGGCCACGTGCCACCTTCTCGTTGGAAGAAGTGGAGGTGACGGGATGTGAAGGGACGCCGCATTTAATGCCTCAAAAGGCGGGGCGACGGTTCAGGCCTAGGGTTAGCCCACAAACGGCGCGTCTGCCCTAGGCTAGGGTCGAACGTCAGTGACTCGGCCTGCTAAGCCGGAAGCCGGTAGTGGGCCATGGCCTCTGGGCCCACGAGATACGAGCTGGAAGCTTCTAGAACGACCCGGTAGAACCCGGCTCATCGAATGATATCAGCCGAGTTCACGAAGAGACTCCGGTAACCAGGTCGGCAATCAGACTCGGCGACTCCCTCACCAGGAGGGTCTCGCCATAGTGAGACTAGGAATCAGTCTCATAGACCGGAGGTCGGACGACAAAATACTAAGAAGATGTGGGGTCGGACAGAAAAAACACACAATTTATTTAATTAGTACGAAGATTACAAGGCCCAGCACTCGGCCGAGGCAAATTACAAGAGAAAAAACGAGTCAAGGCTTGGCTTCTTTCTCTGTCGACGGGCGAGCGGTCGGAGGACCTTCCAGGAGGTACTGAGAGCGGAAAGGCAATGGACTCGGCTCAGGCTCAGGCATTTCGTCCAGATACACGGCGGGCTTCCCGTCATCGATCATTTGCAAGGGCCTCTCCAGAGCGCTCGGCGACATGGCCACACCGAAGAGGGGAGGAGCCTCCCACTTCTCTTCCACCATTGGTTCGGGATCCTCCACCACAGGCTCCATCACCACCCCAGGTTCCATCTCCGCGTCGATGGGCTCCCTACACATCAGGTCCAGCATGTCTGGAGGCACCACGATGGGGTCTGAGGCCGAGTCGCCCACCAAACGACCTCCGTTAGCCAACCTCTTCTGCCTCAATTGCTCCAGACGAGCATGCTCTTTGTTACGAATGGACCAGCGGCGATCACCGTCCCTATAACTCATAGCGTCGTACCTTCGCAAAGTTGAGAATGTTGCGATTTGCATCAACTGTAAAGGGCCTTTATATAGCCCAGCAAAGGCAAATACCTAGGCGATAATCGCGGAGGAGATTATAACTGACATAACTGAGCCGGATTAGACGGATGACGCGAATCTCTGTCAGAGATTAGTTCCATCAGATCCGCTCGAGAAGAGCGAGATTCGCACGCCAACGCAGAAAAAATTGGATTCGCCCAAGATATGGGGAATCTTGCAGGTGTCAGACCGAAAAGATTCTGATGACGTGACCGACTCCTTGACCAATCGTCCAGATGAGTACGTAATAGAACACGACAAAACATAAGGCAAGGATAGCATTTATTATTATTATTGCAAAAAGGAGGATACAAATGGCAAGGAGCTTATTACAATAAGGAATATGAAAATGCTCCTAAAAGAAATTCCTCCGAACTATGGCCGACTCCGGTACATACGATCACTCGCCAGGCGAGGAGGAGTCGCCCCCAAAGAACCCCCCCGATGGTCCAGGCGGGGATGGACAGAACGAGTCCCAGAAAGCTGGCATGAGTGGTGGCGCAATTGGCTCCTCGTCATCCGGATACACCTCCAGGTAGCGGGCGTAATCCTCATCATTCATCAGGCCTGTAACCGGCCCGTCCAGGTCGTCCAACGGAATCGAGAAGGTCATTCTGAAAGTAAGTTGCTCTGGAACCGCCACCTCAACAAAGGACCCATCTTGAGAAGTCACTCGGGCAGTCGTGGGAGTAGGCGAATGGCGTGACGGCGGAGCAACCTTGCGTCGAGTAGGAGTCGGCGGCTGAGAAGCTGAGGACATAGCGCCGGCAGGAGACCTCTGAGGGGCTGGACGAGGAGTCTTCTTCTTGTGTTCCCGTTCAGGCCGAGTCCGCTTGGAGGGCAGCGGACGCCAAGGAGACCCGAAGTCAATCCGTTTTCCTTTCAGAGGAGAACGACCCATGATAGACTTGAGAAGGTGAAAGAGAAGGAAGGACGCCATTTATAGGTGCCAAGTTTAGACGGAAGAATCCAAACGGCCCCGCGAGATCCGGAGGGAATGGCTGAGGATCCGGACGTTACCAAAAGTTATTCAAGGCGAAGATACGGTGATTGAAGGAGATGGACAGTTGCTACTTTTCCAAACCCAGGCTAGCGGACCGGGTATGGAAAAGTGAGGGACTAGTTGATGGGGTGAGGACCCCGACCCAAGAGATAGGGGCCCCAAAGAAAATAGATAGGAGAAGTGGGCCAGTGTAAAGAGGGGTCCGAAAAGCAATTGGGCCGAGTCCGGGAGCCGGCCCAGGCCCAAGCACGGGGCCCGGTTCAGAGCTACTAAAGAGGAGCCCAGTGGGAGCTTAGGCCGAGACGAGGAGTCGACTGAGGCCCAAGCCCAGGGGAAGACTCGGTTCAAGGAGCCGTTGAGAGCATTGAAGAGGCTCGTTTAAAAGGAAGCCGTTAGGGCATTGAAAGCGGGACTCGGTCAGGCTGTTACAAGCCTGGAAGAGCCGTTGGTCGACCAAGTAATGGCGTCCAACGGCTCCATATCTTGATTAGCCTTGAAGTCGGCCATTAAGGGCCTTCAAGTCGGTAGAGGAGGAGCCGCTATATAAAGGCTCCTCCATTCTTGTAAAAGGACAGACGATTGAACACCCAGAGGGGGAGAATACCAAAAAGGTTCCGAGTACTCGCATTATCTCCGAGATAGGCATACATTTTACTGAAAGGTGCACCCACCAGCCAAAGGTTGTGTTGGACCTCCTTGGGCCCGAAAACCCTAAAACCATCATATATAAAAATGAAAAATGGTTACCAAATTATAAGAATAATTAAATTATTATAATTATAAAAATAATGGATACAAATTCTACGTAACAAATGAGAAAATTCGTTTGAAATTCTGCGTAATTTTATAAACAAATAATAATTTATTAATTATTATTTACATCAATTTATACTATTAATAAAAGTAAAATTATCATCTTCAACATTCCCGCCCAAATGAATATGAATATTAATTAATTGGTAAAAAAAAAATATAATAAAGCTTAATTGGTAACAAAATTTTATATGAAAACTAACTAATATCTAATGAATTTTTATCACACATTGAAGTCAATGTGTACTTAAAAATGGATGATGGTTATCAAATGCTGAGAATAATTAAACCATTATAATTGTGAGAATAATGGAAACAAATTCTGCGTAATAAATGAGAAAATTCATTTGAAATTATATGTAATTTTATAAGAAAATAATAATTTATTAATTATTATTTACACCAATCTATATTTATACTATTAATAAAAGTAAAATCTTCAATTAAAATGTCTTTCGCCCTTCTGATACGAGATTGTCATTCAAGTTCTAACGAAAACAATTCACGTTGATGCTCGCATATGCCATGACTATCAACAAAAGTCAGGGTCAAACACTAACTCACGTTGAGTTATTACTAAAAAAATTCGTCTTTAATCACGGTTAATTGTATGTGAATTTTTTCCGAGTCATCCATCCTGATGGTCTGATGGTTTCAACTCTAGACGAGGATGGATAAAATTCCGTTACTACTACCAATGCTGTCTACAAAGAGATTTTCAATAATGTATAATTCAAGTTATTGATATTATGGTTTTTTATATACAAAGATGACAAAATTGCTATATATCTACATAGAAAATATATCTTCCGTATAAATAATTTCTATAACTGAGTTGCTAGACAACGAGCTAATTAGTCCAATAAATACAAATTCTAAACACTGATATATAAAATCTCTAAAGTTGTAGCACCGAATGCGTATATCTACAAGTTAACTATTAATTGGGCAATTATTTACTCGAATTCAAGTATTGATAACATCAGGAAACATAATCGGTGCAACTCAATTCTTCAATTATATTATATAATATTCGATGTTATAATTTATACAATTGCATATCGATCTAAATATTTTTAAAATATTATAACAAATTCATTCCGTGCAACGCACGGGTGCAAATACTAGTGTATGTATACACGTAAATGTCTTAATACTTTACTTTACCAATTACCTAATATATATTATTCACACACCTAATATATATTATTACTTAATACTTGATATCTCTTAATCTTGTATATAATTTCTAACCTAATATATATTATTACTTAATCTGCACATGGAATATCCCTTAATCGTATATATAATTTCTTTAATTTACTTAATTTGCACATGGAATATCCCTTAAAATCTTATATATAATTTCTTTAATTAATTAAATTTGGATATTACACAAATACCCTTAAGTTTTGGGGGAAAAACTTGGCTAGGAGGATTTTATTTATATATATATATAGATTATGTAAATCCGAATCAGAAAATTTGTGTGTATTATGTTAATAGTTGATGTGTATTATGTTAAAAGTTTATGTTTATTATGTATTTATGTTAGATTATGTGTATTATCTTTTAAAAAGAGTATGTATATTTTGTTATATAATTATGTACATTCATGTATACAATTATGTGTATTCTAGTATAACATTATGTACATTCTTGAACAGCGGTTTTTTTTTAAAGAAAAAACTACTGTCATTCACTGGGGCGGAAAATTTTTAAAAAAATAAATAAAACGACGTCGTTTTGCATCTGGGAGCATAGTGCAACGCGCGCCGTGGTGTAGGATATAAATTGCCACCCATGGGCCAACCCATATCCCCCACGGGTTACACGGGCCGGGTTGGAAACGGGACGGGCTAGAAATCCAACACATTTGGTGGTGGGGTGGTACAGGTTATACGGGCCGGCCCGTGTAACCCACGGGCCAACCCGTATCCCCCACGGGTTACACGGGCCGGGTTGGAAACGGGACGGGCTAGAAATCCTCCAACCCAGCCCGTGTTCGGGTTGGGCCCTTTTTGACAGCTCTAGGAATGACTTATCATTCCGGCAATTTATATCTTACACCACGGCGCGCGTTGCACTGTGCGCCCAGATGCAAAACGACGTCGTTTTAAATTTTTTTTTTTTTTTTTTTTGAAATTTCCCGCCCCAGTGAATGGCAGTAATTTTTTCTTTAAAAAAAAAACCCGTTGTTAAAAAATGTACATAATGTTATACTAGAATACACATAATTGTATACATGAATGTACATAGTTATATAACAAAATATACATACTATTTTTAAAAGATAATACATATAATCTAACATAATACATAATAAACATAAACTTTTAACATAATACACATCAACTCTTAACATAATACACACAAATTTTCTGATTCGGATGTACATAATTGTATAAAAAGAATGTACATAATTGTATAAAAAATGTACATAGCTGTATGAACAAATACACATAATTGTGTGAACAAATACACATAATCACAGCAACTTCCTACCGCGCCTCCTAAAACGACGTCGTTTTGGGAGGCGCGCGACGCACAGTGCTACGCGCGCCGTGGTGTAAGGTATAACGATTGTATCATTCCATTGAACTTTGTTGTAAACCTCCTAATTATGATTAATGAATTTGCTTTTCAAAAAACTGAGAAATGGCAAGACGTACTTAATAATGTCTTAATTTCATGGTTTGGCAGCAAGCAAGCAGGCATTTTGGTTTTGACTCTATAAAATCTGCAATTATGAAGTATATTTCCATGAATTTCATCTCTCGACTTCAGAGTCTGAGGTCACTCGCAATTCTCAACTACTGAATACAAATACAGGTATCAAGAATGGATTGATTTATGGATCAAGTCAAAACGCTCACTAAGGCTCTCATCAAGAATTCAAACAACCCCAAACTAGCATGGCTACTCTTCAAGCGCTCTCTCTCTGCTCCCACTCCTCCCCCTTTCCAATCAATCCCTCCCATCACCCGCATCCTCATTCGCGCCAATATGTTCCCCCAACTCCGCGCTCTCCATCACTTCCTCCTCTCCCAACCCCCACACGCCTCGCTTCCTACTTTATTTACCGTCGTCAAAATCGTAGCCAAGTCCGGTCACATCGACCACGCCTTTTCTCTCTTCCAGTCTATCCGCACGCTCTTCCCCGATCGACCCCCATTGGTTTCACTTTACAATTTGCTCATCCAAACTTCTCTTAAGCAGGACCGTCAAAATTCTGCGTCTTGGTTGTATAAAGATTTGATTTTTGCCGGGGTTTCTCCAGAGACTTACACTTTCAACCTTCTGATCTCTGGTCTCTGTGATTCTGGTCGCTTACAGGATGCTCGCAAGTTGTTTGACAAAATGAGTGACAGAGGATGTGAGCCTAATGAATATACTTTTGGCATTTTGATCCGAGGGTATTGTTTATCCGGAATTGCTTGTGAAGGTTTGGAAGTTTTGGAGTTAATGAAGAAGATGGGTCTTTGTCCTAATATGATTGTATACAATACTTTGATTTCCACGTTTTGTAAGGAAGGTAAAGTAAAAGAAGCTGAGAGACTAGTGCAGAGGATGAGAGAGGAGGATGGGCTTGTTCCTGATATCGTAACCTTCAATTCAAGGATTTCAGCTCTTTGTGACTTAGGGAAGGTTCCGGAGGCTTCAAGGATTTTCAGGGATATGCAAGTAGATGAGGAGTATGGGTTGCCAAGGCCCAATATTATAACATTTAATGTGATGTTGGAAGGATTTTGCAAGGAAGGAATGTTGGAGGAAGCAAAATCCTTGGTTGAGTCAATGAAGAAACTTGGTTTTTTCTCTGATGTGAGGAGTTATAATATTTGGCTATTAGGGCTAATGAGGAACGCAAAGATGTTGGAGGCTCAATCTCTTTTAACAGAAATGGTGGACAAAGGAATAGAACCAAGTATATATTCATATAACATTGTGATAGATGGTCTCTGCAAGAATGGAATGCTTGGTGATGCTGGATTGTTGATGGGTTTATTGAAATTTACTGGAATCTCCCCAGACACAGTCACTTACACTACTCTACTCCATGCCTACTGCATAAAAGGTAAAGTCATTGAGGCAAACAATATCCTGAATGACATGATGAACAGTGGTTGTGCTCCTAATACTTACACCTGTAATACTCTGTTGCATAGTCTGTGGAAAGAAGGTAAGGTATCAGAAGCAGAGAAGTTGCTGCAAAAGATGAATGAAAGGGGTTACCCTTTGGATAGTGTGAGTTGTAACATCATGATTGATGGTATTTCTAAAACTGGAAAGGTGGACAAAGCAGTTGAAATTATTGGGGAAATGTGGACTCATGGAAGTGCTGCCCTTGGCAATTTAGGAAATTTATTTCTTGGCTTAGTGGATGGGGGTAATGATCGGAAGAAGTGCTTGCCTGATTTGATCACTTATTCAACCATTATCAATTCCTTATGCAAGGATGGGAGACTAGGTGAAGCCAAGAAGAAATTTGTTGAGATGATGGAAAGAAAATTGTTTCCTGATTCAATTGTTTACAATACTATTTTGCATCACTTGTGTAACAGGGGTAAAATAGCTTCTGCATTTCAGGTTCTAAAGGACATGGAGAAAAAGGGCTGCAAGAAGAGCTTGCAAACTTACAACTCTCTGATCCTTGTGTTGGGATCCAAAAAACAAATATTTGAAATGTCTGGCCTGATGGATGAAATGAGAGAGAGAGGGATTTTTCCAAATGTTTACACCTACAATATTATGATTCAATGTCTATGTGAAGAAGGAAGAAGTGAAGAAGCCACTGTTCTTTTAGAAGAAATGCTGCAGAAAGGAACACTACCTAATACGTATACCTTTGAATTATTAATTAAAACATACTGCAGGATTGGAGAGTTCAGACCAGCACAAGAGTTGTTTGAAATTTCCCTAAGTATCTGTGGCCACAGAGAAACTCTTTATAGAATAATGTTTAATGAGTTGCTTGCTGGAGGAGAAATCATGGAGGCTAAGTTATTATTTGAAGGTGCTTTAGATAGATGTTTTGACGTGGGTGGCTTCCTTTACAGAGATCTTATTGACAAACTGTGCAAGGGCGATAATTTGGAAAGTGCTCGTGATGTTTTGAAGAGGATGATGGGTTCTGGATATGGGTTTGATCCTGCATCATTTATGCCAGTTATTGATGGGTTACGTAACATGGGAAATAAGCGTGAATCTGATGAACTTGCTGATCATATGCTGGAGATGGTTTCCACAGGTAAGGTGGGAAGCAAGGCGTACCAAAATTATATGGAGTTAAATCATGAGAAACAAAATAAGTATGGAACAGCTGAGTGGCAGAAAATTGTGCACAGGTATGGTCCTCTTTCTGTTATCTTTGGTTTTAAGTTTGAATGATTGTTGCATTCTATTATTTCAAAACAGTATAGTGCAAAAGTTAAGTAGAAATGGGTCCATATGTGATGTGGTGCACCTTCTATTAAGCACTTGACTTGTGTGTATCACTGGCTCCTTCAATTCATTTAATGCAATCTTAACACTGTGCCTTATCTGTACAGAGATGATGGCAGTGCAATCGCCATGAGAAGCTTGAAGCGGGTACTTAATGGGTGGGGTCAAGGGATATATATCTAGTTTTCTAGCCCAAAAGGATAATTGGTGTTGGTTGAAGCTTAAAGTTACTGAGTCAATTTTCATTTGATTGAAAGAGTGTTAAAGCAGCAGCTGCAATAATTTTGAGTGTGAAATAGGTGAGCTATACATACTGTGGTCTGTCCAGCAAGTGCAGGCGCATCATCAAGTCTTGAAACTATTGAAAAATGTATTTTGGTTTAATGGGTGCTGGCTGCTAATTCAAATACTCTTGATTCCTTTCCTCCAATTATTTGTGATAGATTCCTAGTTTTTTGGTGGGATACTTAGCAGCATAGCATGTAAAAACATTTTCTTCACCAAAAAACACAAGAATTGTACTATAGTGTGTGTAGCAAGTTTGATGAGAATGAAACAATTTTTTATTTTTTTTTAAACGAAAAAAAAAAAAAAAAAAAATCGTTTGGAGAAGATGGAGGAGCAATAATGAATAAAGTTCCAGGTAAGTAACGCAAGTGAAATCATATATATATAAATTGAGCAAATGCTTGTATACTATTTATAAATACATGTCCAACAACTTGAATAATAATATGAAGGCCAGGCAGGCTAAGATTAGAGTACACACATTAATGACTAAACTATATATATATATAGTCCTACTTAGTACTTACAGAGGGGAGGGGGGGTGTGCATTTAGAGGGGGGTATGCATTTAGTTTAGTTGTTAAAAGTAAATCAAAGTCCCAAGCTTAAATCCAAAGTGGGGAGGGGGGAAGCAGAAGAAGAACGATCCTGGGGAGCGGGAGCAGGTGTTGTTGTTGGGACCAAGTTCAAGTTGAAGTCCAAATAGTTATTGGTAGAAGAAGAAGAGCAGAGGATATTGTGATTATTGCCTCCTCCTCCTCCTCCTCTATCCCTGCTGCTGCAGTGGAACCTCTTGTGTCCACCCAAGGCTCTACCACTGGAGAAAACTCTGGAACAGATGCTACAAGTGTGACGTTGATGATGATGATGATTATGTATGTTAATCATCATCTCATCATCATCTTCTTCTCTTATTGTTCCTCTTCCTCCTCCATCACTGTTACTGCAGCAGCTAATGCCAAAACCTACCCCAATCGCCTCCTGTTGCGGCTTAAGCTGATGATCCACAGGCACAGCATTATTGGCCAACAGTAACAAGCATGCGGCAACCTCGTGATCTTCCTCCGTCATTCCTCCTCCTCCCATCTTTTCTGAATAATAATAATAATAGTAACCACCGGATGGGGATGGGGACGGGGGCGGGGGCGATGATACCCCACATTCATCATCATTATCATCATGATGAGGAGGCCATGTACTGAAACTACTCTGATCGTAGCCGCAGTGTGATGGAGAAGGAGAAGGAGAAGGTCGCCTGAAATTTGGTGGAGGATTAATGCCGCGCCACTGCCGCTCCGGGTGGCAGCGCATGTGCCCAAACAGGGCCTTCCATGACCAGAACTTCTTACCGCACTCGCTACACGGCCTCGCGATCTTTGGTGCATCCGGGTCTGGCGGCGTCAGCGGCGGCTTCTTTGGATATTTGGGCTGCTTGCTGCTTGTAGTGCCACCGCCAAGGGGGTCCATGTCCATGTGCTTTACTTTACTACTCTTTCTTCTTACTTTCTTGGGGTAACACTGAGGCTTGAGGACGCCTCCTACCATATGCCGCTGCTGGAAAGTAGCCGTAGCATCGCTAGCGCCGCTTGATCCCGCCGGTGGTGGTGGTGGTGGCAGTGGCAGAATGAAGTTACGAGTATCATTGGTGTTGGCGTTCATGGTATAGTATATTGAAGGGAGGAATTGAATTGAATTACCAAAAGTTGTATGAAATGGTGTAGCGCCAACTATATAGTCTAATCCAGGAGCAGTTATTGGATTTTTAAAATTTAAAATAATAATAAAAAGTGGGATGGGTAGTTTCTTTCAGTTGCACATCTCTATCTATATATTATTATTATATATAGTTCCTAACTCCAAGGACAAATTAAAAGAGAAAATGGAAGAAATTGGGCGGAGAAGATGGAGCAAATTAAATGGAGATTGGAGATTGGAGATTGGAGATGGAAGGCAGCCACATCCGATCCGATCCGATCCGCGGGGGCATGTATATATATAATAATAAAAATAATGGCTTAATTAGCTTGTGGTGGCATGCATGCATTATGCATATTAGTTAGTAGTTACACACATATCCCATCCCACCCCACTTAGTTACCCTCTATCTCCACTACTTCCGCTTTATTAACAAACCCAGCTATATTCTGGGAAACTCATCTCAACACTAATTTCCTCCTCTTCTTTCCTCTTTTTTCTTCATTTCTTATCTTACATGCATGCATCCATGCATTATATTTACTCTTTCTTCTTACTAATTACTTGTGCTAGCTTCAATTCTCCCTTTCTCTCCCTCTTCACGCCAGTATAAGTAGTAAAAAAACATAATAATAAGAATAATAATAGATTAACAACAAATTAAAATGGCCAACGCCTACAATTCACTTCACTACACCATATCATGTATGTTACAACGGTATAGTATAGTATATGTTACAAATTGGAGTGAAGTGTTCCTGGAATTGAAGTTAAACAAATTAATCAATCAGCTTTGCAGCAAGCCACATAAAGCTACAGCGCAATTCTCATCTTCACAACATTATTATTTACTTTTCACTGTTAGTTTGACTTCAAAGCAATGAATAATACTACACTATACAAACTTTGCTTCAATACACTTGCTATGTATATTATATTATATATTTCCTACATCTTCTCTCATCTGCCTGCCTCTTCAACTCCACCCTCACCCTTGCTAGCATGCTCTGGAATTCCAATCCTTCCCCAGTACATCCAACACTTTGACCCATCGCATTTCTTTTGCTGACCCATCCACATTCAACAACATAACGTAACGTAACAAATCAGTGTAATGCCACTACAACATATATCATTTTGCCTACCTTCTACCACAAATTAAAACAGATTTTCCAAATAAAATCAACAACTTCTTCTTTCTATGAGCGAGCAGGAAAGAGAGGCTTGCTTGGTAAAAAAAATTTCATGTTACCCTTTGTGTAACAATTTGACACCACTCGACAACTACATCACTACTTATATGTCATCATTTATTTTAATTTACATTATATTAAATACACCACTCACATCCTTAACTTCATTTCCATCTTATTAGATGATCAAGATAAAGATGCCCTTAATTCTGGTTTCTACTTTCTACTAGGGACCTAAATGCATGCAAGTAACCGATCAGAAATAGATAATAGGTGAATGATAAAAATAAAAAAAAAAAAAAAAAAAGAAACATGAGGATTACCTTCCTCCAAGGCAAGCTGTATTGACCTCTTCTCCAGTTCAACAGCATGTTTACTAAGCTCAACTGAAGAGAGTGATCTAAGCACTGCTCAACAAATAATATTGAATTAGAAAAAATTACTGAAAACATTAAGAAGCCTCTGGATATATATGATGTTAGAGGACATACTCTGGATGTAATCCTCTTGCTTTGATTGCTCCAAACTATTCAACAAATTCTGCAATCGGCAATATCGCTCTTCCCACTCTTTAAGTTTTGCTCTCTTTGGAGTATCCAACAGATGATTCGTAGAAGTGGTATGGAGATTACTTAAATTAGATAATGGATAATTGTTCTTGCACTTCTCGGTAGAAGAACCCGCTGAAGGTTTCATAGGCAAGTAGCATACCAAGGAAGCCTTTGGAATTTCTAAAACTTTGGGTAAACAATTGCTAGATTCCTTAATCTGAACTTCTTGTTGGACTTTTTCATCCTGTTCGCCAAATCTTTTCTGCTCACGTTGATCCTCAGAAGTTGTACTTTTATCTAATTCAGCATCGGGGGGTCTTCTTCTGACATATTCCAGAATTGCTTGTATTAGATGATCAAGATAAAGATGTCCTTAAATAAGGTTTCTACTTTAATTTCTACTAGGAATCTATATGGAAGTAACCAAGCAGAAATAGATAATAAGTGAATCATAATTGATAAAGACAATAACTAATGTGTGGATTACCTTCCTCCAAGGCGATCAGAAACACAATGTTGATCCTCGGAAGTTGTACTTTTACCTAATTCAGCATCGGGTCTTCTCCTGACATATACAAGATGCCCATTTCCAGAATTGCTTGTAGGGCATTGGCTTTGAAGAGAGTTTACAGGGCAATCTGGGTTGGATCTTTTAGAACCACAAATTTTAGAAGCTTCACCGGCGGGGCCATTATTCTTTTGAGATGCTGTACTTATAATAGATTTAGGGGCTAAATTTTCACACTGTGGAATGCTTTTAGCAGCTACAAGATCTGATGGTTGTTTGTCAGAATTGGGCACACTACTTTCAGTATTTGCCCCATAATCTCCAACTTTAGAATCAGCTGTTTGTTGACCCATCTGGAAAAATGAAACATTCAACTAAATCCAACCTTGATATGCACTACCCTATAGTATAGCTCAACAAACAGTATCCATGGAAAAAGAAATACAAGTTGTGACATGCAAAGGAAGAATCTTAACAGTTGCATGAGACATGCATTATTTAGGCCATCTGCATTTTTCAACACAAAATGCATATTAGGCAAACTCTACAGTAATTGCTACTCAGAACATGAGATCAAAATGTCAGAATACAACAATAAAATAAACTCTAACCATACATGAAACTCCTAATTATCCCTCAGAACCTATGAATTGGTATGAGAATTTATTTTATGTCAATAATTCATAATCTGAGGCTACTTTAGGCTTGAAGCCATCTGTGTTTTCTGGAAAGAAGTTGTTTGCATAATAAATATTTAACTGACAAAAAGCTGTTACGTGTAAAGACTAATAATTTTCTTGCATCAAAATTAAACTTCTGGAGGATGTCAATATTGTAAAAGATTAGTGATTTTTATGAGTTAGGTAATTTGCTATCTTATTTTAAACTTGTGTTGTGTCACTGTGTCTTAACTAACCCCTCCAAAGACGGTGCTGGGTGATTTTTATTCATCACAACCAAGAAATATAAAGGAGAAGGGGCCATGGAGCCAAAGAGTACTAACCCCAAATCCTTTGACAACTAGACTATGAGAAGATAGGGGACAAATCGCAACTCTATCAAATAAAAGAAAGTGTATGCAATCTCTAAGGTTCTACCTATAGCATAAAATATGATATTCAAAATCTACAGATGCATGAAACTTGAAGAACTTAAGCTCCCAATTTATAGTCATATTTCATCAAAAAGAAGCTAACCCTGGCAGACCAATTTAATGTTAGGTATATATATCATTTTCATTTGTAAGTGATCAAAGAGGAGAAAGTCTTCATATATGTATATCTACAATTCAAAGTCACAATAACCCAAATAATTATTACAGATAATTATCAGCTCAATAAATAAATACAAGTAACCGAGAAGATAGCTAGGCCTAGAGATGCAAAAACTCCTCATCCTACAGAATCCAAACCCAATTGGGCACAATACACAAAATAAAAAGCTTTGAATGAATCAAGCCCATCAAACATCCAAAAATCTGACTTCGGATAATTACAAAATCTCCCTTTAATTCTGTAAAATCAAGCAACGGTCGGGATAGCAAATAAAATCAGTGCAATAGAAAAAAAAAAAAAAAAAAAAAAAAAAAAAAAAAAACAGCAAATTAGCAATGAGAGGACTTGCTAACGGTAGCAATAATTACATTTGTGAATAGTTTTGATGTATACAGGTATCCACGGAATGCATATATGTATATGAATTATAGGATTGGATTGCGTGATCGATTATTGGCTTAGGGCTGAGTAGAGAAATGGAAAAGGGAAAAGGGAAAAGTGTAGTGACCTGAGAATATCGCAGCACAGAAAGCAAAGAAGTAGGAGAGAGTGCGAGCAGAAAAAATGGAACCTTGTTTTGTTTATTCTTTCTCCTTTGCGTCTGTCTTACCGGAGGAGAGGAAGGAAGCAGCAGCAGCAGCAACTGAAATCAGAGCCCATAGTTTCCCCAGTTCGGTTAATTCCAACTTCCATTTTGGCCTTCATATCCCACTACTTGTTACAAATTGCAATTACCTCCCATCTACTCTACCCAAATTACAACATAGTTTCTCATCTCCCAGGAGACTTTACGAGGCTTTTGGTAGGGAGGAAAAGAATTGTAATTCGGTGAAAAAAGAATAAGGTGGAAATAAAGTAGTAATTCAAATTACATTATTTGATAGTGAAGAATAGAATTATTGAGAATGAGAATGAAAGAAGTGATATAAAGACTAAAATATTATTCTGTAATAATAATAATAACAATCAAAGACAATTTAGTTATTTTCCTGTTTTTCCTTTTTCAAGCTTCCACCGAATTGGAATTTTCATGGGGGATTTATGAATTTCAATTCCTCGAATGGAGGAAATTGTAATTCCCTCCAACCTAACACCGTAATTTAGAATGTCAAGGAATTAAATTTTAAATGATTGCATCTACACCCAACCGAATAATCTGCTAACAACAAATTAGTAATACAATTCAGAAATGATGACAATTGATTATTGGTTGTTAGAAATTGTGACAAAATTCAAAAATGATGACAATTGATTATTGGCTGTTAGAAATTGTGACAATTTTGGGGGCAATCTAACCAAATTGATCAAGTTGGTCTAAAACTTCACTTAACTTCATAACCACTAGACTAGTTCCTCATTATGGTCTTTTACATAGTGCTGTAAGGTTTAATAGAGTTTTATGCTTTATCTAATTAGAACTTAATTGCTTAGTACTTTGTATTCAAATTAAAACCAAACAATACCAATACATAGAAAGGCTTTTTTTTTTTTTTTTTTTTTTTTTTTTTAAAAACGATTTAAACTGACCCAAACAAATTGGTTCAATTCAATTTTTTATTTGAGCAAAAATCATAGATTTGTTTACTATTGCATATATGCCGATATATGCATCTGTTGGGAAGTAAATATCAAACTCAAAGGAAATCAATCGTTACAATACACCATTATTTAAAAAAAAAAAAAAAAAAAAAAAAATCGTTACAATAAACCATTAAGACTACTACACTTTTACGATAAAGGGTGGGTATCAGACATCTAGTCTAGTACAGACAGTATAGATAAAAAGAATGGGTTTCAGCACTATAGAGCAGAAAGAATATTCACAGCTCAAGGCAGACATGATAACACATTAACACCACACCATCCTCCTTCCAATCCATAATTATTCAGACTCTGGCTTGCAGCCCAATATCACATAGGAGATGCTGATTTCATATTCTGCAATTGGCAGCTATAAAATACAGGAAAACAAATAAGATTTAGTTGGTAATTCAGGTGAGGTGCCACAAGGCATTAAAACAGCATAGCAATTGCCAATTAGAGAGAATGAGTGAGGTAGAAACTCACTACAATAACAAAATTGATTGAAATCAAGACTGATCCTGCCTTGTTTACTTGTATCGAATGAGTTAAACAGGTTCCTAAAAACCCAAAAAAAAAAAAACAAAAAAAAAAAAAAAAACTTTAGTTTACCCGAACAAGTCAGATAACTATAAATGTGGAATCTTAGCTACATAACATACTAATGCCATCCACGCAACAAGAGCACGGTCTACATTGGTCACTCACCGTGCAGACTGTACAAAGATACAAAGAGATATGAAATCATCAAGCTTGAATTTCCCATTCTTTGCTTTGTCAAAACTCTGAACCCATTAAGACCACATTAGTCGAGATCATCCTCAAAATAATTAACAAAACAATTTTTAGTACTATATCTTCAATATTTCCTTTGTGACTACATTATTAGCCAAGAAAAAGAAAATCACAACTTTGTTGGTGACTGTAGAGCCCAGCATAAGCAACTAGTGCTCAAGGCTTCTGAATCATGGGGGATTTAGGAAGGGAGATGTATGCCACCATGAAATTACTTTCTGAGGTTTTTCCCAGTCTTGAGGATCTAATGATCAACCACTGAGCATTTAGCCACTAGACCAAGCATGAAAACATTCAAGGGGTTAGATGTAAAAATCCTCACAAATATTCACCATTTGCAGCATCCTTTTGGAGATAGAAGACCAAGAGCAATAAATTCTTCAAAGGGGGTGTTTGGTTCTTGGAACATTTGATTATCCTAGGTTATAAGATTTTCTTCTAAAACATTACCTTGTGCATATTACTAGGAATGTGCCAATTTGTGTTTACTTAAGATTGAGAAATGTAATATTAATCTATTTACTTGAGAGTAATCTTTTATGTTAAGAGCATTTTACTTTAATGCCCTTAATATATGTATATATTTATATACAAATAAATAAATAAACACACACACAAATGTGTGTATGTATATCCATTTGTTTTAAAGGGCAAAGATGGAAAATCATACCACATAACCAACATAATCTTACAATACCTAAGGTGGAGAGGGTAATCAAATTACCTTAACATATCCTCAATATCTGATGCGGCAGTAAAGTTACATTACTGTGGGTTATCTTGTAACTTGAAACAAACAAAGTTATATAACATAACTATGCTCACATTACCTTAGTTATCTTATATGACTTGAACCAAACACCCCCTAAATGGATACACATCATAAAATAGGGGAGCACCACAAGTAATTTCATATTCTGGATGCGTAACAATTAAGATTGCAAATACCATTTGTCGGAAATGACTCAGGAAAAAGGGTATGGTGCCTACTTTATCTCAAGCAATCTTGATTATTAAAAATTTAACATGAAATACCTCACAGACTGTGTAGAATGCTGGGGAGTCAAGGGAAAACCCAATTCTAGTCAATGCCTGGATACAAAATATGTGTGTGCAAATTAGAAACCCATGCAAATCATAAGTTGTGTAGGAATCAGAATTACAGTTATAAATACATGGAATTTTGAATTATCAAAGCAAGTAAAGAACCTTCAATTAAATGTGGAGAACAAAATGGGCTTTTGATCAATTATAAGAGGTGTGAAGTTCTCTTCAAAGGACAAAAGTTTGAAAGATGGTATAAACCTTACCTCATATACATCGTCTGGCATAAGAAATCCACGACCCCTGAGATACAAAGAACAAAAGCATATATCTTGCAATTTCCAATAAATTTAAACTGTGTGCAAGGATTTCAGTTAACGAGATACTCACCTTTCCAAGCCTGAGAATACATTTTGAATCTGCAAAAGAAAGCAGTAAGAATTCATTGCAACAAACAGAAACAGTAGAGCAGTTAAAACAGTATTTGATAATAAGGCCACAACCCAAGGGAGTCGAAGTGCACTGCAAGCTCACAAGACAAGCACTGTATCCAGTGTTACAGCAAGAGATAGGCATCTAAAAATAAAATTTCAAAAATAAGGGAAAAAACTGACCTTCTGAAGAAACTTATTGAGCTCAGCAAACTCTGAAGAGAAAAATTTGAGGAAAAAGTGAAAAACTTAGCAATAAAAAATGGATAAAAGGATAGAGGAAAAAGAAAGGAGTTGCATCAAAAGTAAGCTCATGTATTTGATCCAACACACTTTGGTATAACTATTTCCATTTATGACATCAATTTGATCATCAAACATATTAAGGATAAAAGTTAATGTAGTAAAACAATTAGAGAATCTCAAATAAGTAAAATCTTGTGCAATTTGATATCTTTTTCGATTTCCTTTGGTTCCTTCCTAGTTCCTACATATCATTTCCTTTTTCTTTTGCTTCCTTCACCATGAAAATTATCCATACTAAGAATTATGATTACTTAACTAGTAAGCTATTTGTTTTTCAAAGATATA
The DNA here is from genome assembly GCF_001879475.1 of Ipomoea nil. Classification (NCBI taxonomy): domain Eukaryota; kingdom Viridiplantae; phylum Streptophyta; class Magnoliopsida; order Solanales; family Convolvulaceae; genus Ipomoea; species Ipomoea nil. The sequence goes on along the minus strand of NW_017618442.1, from coordinate 830,315 downwards.
CACACAGAGATAGATACGGTTTTGAGTGTTTTAGAGGAAATTTCAATCAGATTATGTAAACAACTCCAAAATGCTTAGCAGAAGCAGATGGGTCCAACAGAGGCAATAAACAAAAGAGAAGTATCCCTACCATCAAAACTCATGGTTCCATTCCTGTCAAAGTCGTACATTCTGATCATCTGCTCCACAACGGAGATAGGGAATTCTAAATTTCCAATGGCGAACACACTCTGATCACATAATTCATCAGTGAAAAAACAAGCACACTACACATTGATTTACATTTCTGTAGTAGTAAGTAGAGGAAAAGACGAAATAAATAAATAAATAAATACTCCGTAGACAAATAAGCTGGAAAGGAAACGACCTTAAGTTGGATTGCAGTGATGTTTCCGGTTTTGTCCGAGTCAACCCGGTCAAACCACTCTTTCAGAATCGCCGTCTTCTCCATTATCGTTTTGTGGTTACAGTTCTTGCATTCGAATTCTTGGTGTCCGGAAGGGGAGTTGGAGATCGAGTTTCATAGAATATCCTTTAAACGATGTCGTATCAAAACCGACAAGTCAAAACAAAAAATAAAAAATAAAAAATAAAATAAAATGAAGTGGTACAACTACAAACGCACAAGGTACAATGTCAACTGCTTCACCTTGGCCGTAGCTTAACTGCTTAGATTTCATTTGGGTATTCCGACTCTCCGCCAAGGGAAACCTCTCCTCTGATCGTTCTTCTCGCCTCCGACACCTCACTATCAGCAGCAGCACTACTACTACTACTACTACTACTACTACTACAATGGCACTCAATCTTCGTCAAAAACAAACTGGTAATCCACTTCTACCTTTTCCTTCCGGATCGATCTCTTTCTATGTGGATGTGTAAATTGAGTTTTGAATCTGACTGATCCTTGCATTTTTACGGGATCTTGGATGGTAGAGTGCATAACGCGGATGTTGAATCTAAATCAGCCGGTGAATGCCGGAGGGACGGCGAACGAGGAGGTGTATAAGATCCTCATCTACGACCGCTTCTGCCAGGACATATTGTCGCCGCTCATCCATGTAAAGGACCTCCGCAAGCACGGCGTCACCCTCTACTTCCTCATCGACAAGGATCGCAAACCCGTCCACGACGTTCCTGCCGTCTACTTTGTCCAGCCAACCCACTCCAACGTCCAGCGAATCGTTTCCGACGCCTCCAAGTCTCTCTACGACTCCTTTCATCTCAATTTCTCTTCTTCCATTCCTAGACCCTTGCTGGAGGATCTGGCCTCAGGTACCAATTCCATTAATACCTTCCGTTTTTCTTATTTCTCGATTAGTAGCATAGGTTTTGAATTGGTGATTTGATTTCGTTTCAAGATCTATTACCTGCTGTAGTAATATTAGCTCGGAATTGATCACAGCCATGCCTCATTCTGTTAATACACCTTAGAAATTGACTGCAGGTCACCATATTCTTTTGCTTTGGCCTTTGTTTTATTTTGATTTTGAAAGAAGATTGGATTCAAATGCTTGAGCTTAGTTTAGGTGCTGAAGAAATCTCGAATGATTATATGATTTTATTCCTTACTTTGGTGAATGTATATGATTTTATTTTCCCCAGGTACTATCAGTTCAGACTCAATTCAGAGGATCTCAAAAGTGCATGATCAGTACTTGGAGTTTGTGACCCTTGAAGATAATTTATTTTCACTTGCCAACAAGAATTGCTATGTTCAGTTGAATGATCCATCAGCTGGAGATAAAGAGATTGAGGAGATTATTGAAAAGGTTGTGAGTGGTTTATTTTGTGTTTTGGCTACGCTTTCTGTGGTACCAATCATCAGGTGCCCCCGTGGTGGACCAGCTGAGATGGTGGCATCATTGTTGGATCAGCGACTGCGGGACCATTTATTGGCAAAAAACAACTTATTCTCTGAAGGTGGGAATTTCGCTAGCTCATTTCAGAGGCCTGTTCTGTGTTTATTTGATAGGAATTTTGAGTTGCCGGTTGCTATTCAGCATGACTTTAGGTATAGACCCCTTGTTCATGATGTTCTTGGGTTGAGATTGAACAGGTTAAGTGTGCAAGGGGAGAAGAGTGGGATGAAATCTTTTGAGTTGGACAGATCTGATCCATTCTGGATGGCAAATGGGTCATTGGAATTTCCAGAGGTGGCTTTAGAGATTGAGAACCAGTTGAATAAATATAAGAAGGATGTTGAGGAGGTAAATAGGCGAACAGGAGGTAATGATGGGGCCGAGTTTGATGGAACAGATTTGATTGGCAATACAAAGCATTTGATGAATGCTGTTAATTCCCTCCCTGAGCTGACTGAAAGAAAACAGGTTATTGACAAGCACACTAATATTGCAACCGCATTGTTGGGAGAAATCAAGGAGAGGTCTCTAGATACATATGCTAAAAAAGAGGATGATTTGATGGTCAGAGGTGGCATTGACCGCAGTGAGATCCTTGGAGTGCTAAAAGGAAAAGGGACAAAGGTGGATAAGCTCCGGTTTGCTATCATCTATCTTATTTCAAGTGAAAACATCCCTCAATCTGAAGTTGAAATGGTTGAAGCTGCTCTTAGAGAGTCTGAGGTAGATACAAGTGCATTTCAGTATGTAAAGAAGATGAAATCATTAAATGTTTCTTTAGCTTCGGCAAGTTCAGCCAGTAGGGGAAACATTGTTGATTGGGCAGAAAAGCTATATGGGCAGTCAATCGGTGCTGTAACTGCTGGTGTGAAAAACCTATTAGCCAGTGATCACCAATTAGCTTTGTCTAGAATTGTTGAAGCACTAATGGAGGGGAAGCCAAACCCTGAAGTTGATCCTTACCTTATTTTGGATCCCCGTGCTCCCAAGTCAAGCGCTGGATCAAGTAGCAGCCATTTGAAAGGGCCATTTAGAGAAGCTATTGTGTTTATGATTGGAGGTGGAAATTATGTAGAATATGGTAGCTTGCAAGATCTTGCACATCGGCAGCAGCCACCCAAGCATATCATATATGGAACCACAGAAATTCTTACAGGAGGTGAGTTTGTTGAGCAGCTTGCATTGCTGGGTAAGAAGATGGGATTAGGAAGCAGTGGGGTAGCTGCCCCAGCCCAGTAGCATATATGGATCTCAGAAGCAAACCAATTGTGTTGTTCAGTGTGTCTTAGGATGCGCTTTAAGCAGGACGATGTTATGGACAAAATGATATATTTGAACCCAGAATGAGGTTTTTGGCCATGATGCTCATTTTCTCTATATATATATTGTAGAAAAGATCTTGTTATCTTGTTATGCTTTCTGTATTCTTTATCTTTGATGGTTTTTTGTTTCTCTCTTTTCTTTGTAAACGGAAGGAGCATCCTTGGAAGTTGCATTGATATTACTGAACAGTTCATGTAGGTTCATAGTGACGGACTTTTGTGTTGCATTGTTATTATTGAACAGTTTTAGTTGATGTAGGCTCACAATGGACTTCACTGTGGTTCCATATGCGCACCAACCGTGCATACTTTTTGTATTACGTGTTTTCACTTTTGCCATTATAGAATTTTAATTTTAATGTCAATTTGATTGCCGTGTTGTTAGTTTTTAATTTTTATACTACAGTAGTTAGTGGTGCTGTAAACTGATATAGGGTAGTGTAGAAAATGGTTGACTTCACCAACTTTGTCTTATTGACTTAGTCAAGTTAAAACGGAATGGTTGTTTGACTTAGCTTATTCAAACCAATCAACTGAAATTTGAAACTGCTTGGAGTAGAATTTTGTATCATCTTATTGAATTAATATAACTTTATCTCTAACAAGATTAATATAACCTTATTTAGTTATCTCTAACTTTTCTCACAAAACAACTCATTTTCTTACATAATTCTTTAAAAAGTTAATTTAAACCAACAGAACTACTCAATAGAATTTTAAACTTAAATTACATGGTTGAAAATTATTAATGTTGTTAGACCTGCCAACTAGCCTATCAAAGATATTGTTAGATCAATCAACAAATCCTGCCATATTAAATAAAAATTAACGGTATTGTTCAATGGACTTAGTTATTCTTTTTTGTTTTGTTTTTTAAATTTATATTTTAATGTTGAGTTGCTGTCGTTGTATTGATAATTAAACTAATGTAGTTACAACAACAACAATAATGATAAATTTTTAAATTATAATTAAAAAATAGTTTAACAATTGATAATAAATAAAACAATAATACATATTCTTCTAATAAGTCATTTTACATGTTATCAACTAACATGAAGATTTAGTATTGAATGAAGATTTATTATTGAATCTTAAATTAATGAGAAATGAATTATGTTGAAATTAAAAGTTGAGAATAAAAATAGATAAATATCAAAATTATTAATTTTTTTTACATTCTCACCCGCATAAGATGAATTAATTCTCAAATATGTTACAGAGTTGCCTAAGTTTTTACGTATCTGAAAAATATGGCATTTTGACTAGTATAACAGAATTTCCTTCTCTCTCTCTCTTTTAATAAATAATAAATAATAAATAATAATTAGATTCTAAAATTGTATTGTATTTATTGTGCTAGACTGCCAGCCGCGCCATATTGAACGTAGCGTTCTTACCCTCTCAGCCTCTCTTCAGTTCAGTTCAGTTGATGGCTTCTCCATGCTAGAATAGAATAGATGAGCAGTGGCATCATTTAGCCAATCGCAATTCAAACCCTAACTTTGTTTCATATTAGCATTTGCAATCGGTTGGATTCAATGGCAGCACTGCCTACCCTCAAACGCCTACTGCTACGCAACCCATCCAATCCCCTTTCCCCTTTCCGATCTCTCCATGCCGGCGCCGGAGCAGGACACGCCAATCACTCCGTCACCCTTATACCTGGCGATGGCATCGGTCCTCTTGTTACCGGTGCCGTCCAACAGGTCTTTCAGGCTATGCACGCTCCCATCCATTTCGAGCGCTTCCAAGTCCACGGAGACATGAACACCGTGCCTCCTGAGGTCATTGCCTCCATCCGCAACAATAAGGTCTGCCTCAAGGGTGGCTTGAAGACTCCCGTCGGTGGAGGTGTCAACTCCCTCAACGTTCAGCTCAGGAAAGAGCTTGATCTCTACGCCTCGCGCGTCCATTGCTTCAATTTGCAGGGGCTGCCTACACGCCACAACAATGTCGATATCGTCGTCATTCGGGAAAACACCGAGGGTGAATATGCCGGCCTTGAACACGAGGTTATTCCGGGCGTTGTGGAAAGCTTAAAGGTAATGCCTTAGTTTTTCACTCTTTACCTTTTCTATTAATTGCGCCTCTGTCACTATATCTTCTATCAGCTTTCATACTGTTATGCGTTTTAGGAATTTTTTGAATGGATTTTTACTGCGATATTTTATGATCATCATATTTCTAGCTCACTCTCCTACTCTTTGAACCGTCTGCCGTAAGATCTACATGAACTAGTTTTATTGAATTTTTATAACCATTGGCATAGCAATTTATGACTCTGAATTTGGACCTATCTTTGAGCAAGATAGGTATCATAAGCAGCAGTCTGTTAGGAGTACTGCTTTATATCTTATTCAACAATCTTGTTTGAAATTTCTATTTCATACCCTGTATTGGTGGCTCTCAAGGTTCAAGATGATGACATTCAAATGATTAGCTACATCAGTCATTCGTGTTAATCCAGGTGCCAAATGAAATGATTTTGATTTGCTTGTTATGTTCCAACATAATTTGCCCTGTTGTTCAAATGAACCTTTATTAGCCACCTTGTACTTCTACAAGATTTCTCTATTTTGTTGAGTTGTTGTCTGTTGAAATTGAGGGATTAAATAGCCACCACCACTAATTAAGTTGAAGCAAAATATGTATAAACCAGAGAAAGAAAGAACAATGATTATATTAACGATATTGTAATAAGGGATATACATACTTTATATAGAGGGATATATGGGTCTAACTAATGGGCTAGGTTACAACTTGTGCTATGCTAGGTTTTTACTCTCTATATTCAACATTCCCTCTCAAGGTGGAACATTTAAAAGTTTCAAACTTGAATTAAGACAAACACACCTTATTATAAACTACAAAAAGAAGATTAGACATGGCTGGATGTGGATGGCTTCAAAAAACACGTCAGTATGCATGAACCCTTGCGCTTGAAGATGAAAGACCCAAGGGATACGGCCGAAATAGCCTTAAAGCAACATAAAAATACAAACACTCTAGGACAAATGTCAAACCGGACTTTCTTTTGTCAGCAGTGGTAGAGGTGATGGAGCAGGATCTACAAAAAGGGATACATCTATCTCACAGTGATAAAGCATATAGCAATAAAGATAGCTGGTTGATAGTTGATAGCAACACTTACTTGAAATTTAGGAAATAATCGCAGCATTTTTAGAATCAACCGGCTTTTAGAAATAATATGGTAGTGTCAAAATTTAACACCTTCAGGAATAAATATGGCACACTGGAAATAACATGGAAACAAACATGACAATGCCAAAATTGAGCACCCTTAGAAAAGAAATCCAGCAATGGAACCAAGAAGTTTTGAAAAATTAACACAACACTGAAAACCAATTTGTTGTTCAAGAAGGGTGGCTTGCAATTATAGAAAACTTTCATATTTCACCAGTAGTATCAGAAAATGGCAAAAAAGTGATAGGGAAAATTTCACTTAAAACCATTGTTAAAGGTGATATCATGTGCCCGCACATGAGTGGGCTTATTGGTGCATGACAGCGGAGGATGACAACCAAAATTTCCAAACTGGGTTGATGAAGGAAAAGGAATCAAACAGTGAATATGGTAACATCAGAAGGTCATTGGAATGGGAGATAAGCACCAAAAACAAATCTAGGGATCTGACAACTCAGGTGATGCATGGCGATAGATCCCGTGGTGGGCTTTCCAGTAGTTGGTCATGAAAAGATCCTGAGTAAGGTAGTGGTATTGGTATTTTTAGGCAACCACCAGAGATGCTTATAACAAGAAAAAAAGGCCATGAGAGTACTGTTCACAGTGGAAATGCTAATTTTCTGACCCAGAATTTTTGGAGATACTATTGTTTGTGGGGTTCTGACTTCTGATACTCTGTTGAAATTGCGGTATTGAAAGGCCTAAGAGGTGGTGAATAGCCACCACCCCACTGTTAAGCAGAAGAAAAGTATGTAAAAGCTGAAGAAAAAAAGAACAATGATTATATTAATGATATTGTAATGCTTACCTTCTAAGAGGGATCTACATTATATAAGAATATAATGGGTCTAACTAATGGGCTAGGTTACAACTATGAACTATCGCTAAGCTAGGGTTTCTACTTTCTATATTTCAGCATTGTCATTTACTCATTAACTTCATATAGCTGCTAGGGGTGTTAAAAATTTAAAATGAATGAATTTCTTTGAGAATATCATTAGCTATTTGCTATTGTTTCAATTTTTCAGGTGATAACAAAATTTTGTTCAGAAAGGATTGCAAAGTATGCTTTTGAATATGCACATCTCAACAACCGTAAGAAAGTGACTGCTGTGCACAAAGCGAATATTATGAAGCTTGCTGATGGTCTGTTTTTGGAATCTTGTCGTGAGGTTGCTAACAAGTACCCTGATATTGAGTACGATGAGATCATTGTGGACAACTGTTGTATGCAACTTGTTTCAAAGCCTGAGCAATTTGATGTTATGGTATATAGCTTTGACCATTCACATTCTCTTTTTTATGGTTGCATGACTAGAGTTGTTAAGAATTATTATTGCCAATAATTTGGGACCAAGAAATGACATGATGGATTGCAAAAATTCAATTTATGACTATCTTTGCTATTTAATGGTGCCTAGTTTGTGTTAGGGTTGGGAACCAGGTAGGTAGGTCTTTTGGTGCCAAATTACCTTTTTTAAAAATGGAATAAAGAAAACACTATGTTGTAGCAGGATGTGAGAAGCATTATAGTTTTTTTTTTTTTTTTTTTTAAAGTGAATTGTTCTTTCGATTTTCTTTATATCTATTTATTCTGTAGTATGTTGCAATTTGTGGGGTTATATCTTATATGTAGTCTAATCTCTTTTATTTATAACTATTTTTTGCTGCAATGATGCTCTATTTTAAGTTTTAAGCAAAACAGAAAGCAATGTGATTTGAGAATTGTTTTGCTTCAATTCACATTGATGGCCTCGGCATTTGCTATGTTATGTTGTACACCTTGAGTACGTTTGTTGAGGAGTGATGAAATTAAAAATGGCAGGTGACCCCAAATCTGTATGGGAATCTGGTGGCAAATACAGCAGCTGGTATTGCAGGAGGAACTGGTGTGATGCCAGGAGGTACTTGTGTGGTCATATATTCATTTTTATTTCATGTCACAGTGATATTGTGGGTGGCTTATTTGCAATGTGTTAACAATGGTGGGTTGGTGGGTGCAGGAAGTGTGGGGGCAGAGTGTGCGATTTTCGAGCAAGGTGCCTCAGCTGGAAATGTGGGAAATGAGAAAATAATAGCACTAGAGAAGGCAAATCCAGTGGCCTTGCTTCTTTCTTCTGCCATGATGTTAAGGCACATGCAACTTCCTTCATTTGCAGATAGATTAGACGCGTCGGTGAAGCGCGTAATAGCTGAAGGTGAACACAGGACCAAAGATATTGGAGGAAGCAGCACCACTCAGCAAGTGGTGGATGCTGTCATTGCAAATTTGGACAGAAGAGTAGAATGAATATAGATTAGATTTTCCCTCTCCTCTCCATCTTATATTGATTTATCGATTGGGGAGTATTAGTACTCCGTATTATTTTTCTTTTCTTTTTCAATGCTGCCTGCAGCATATCATAATGATTAATGAATAATGGATGGATGGGTTGTTCGTTTCAGATATATAATAATAAAATTGGCGTGGAGCCTTTTTTTTTTTTTTTTTTTTTCATTGCTGGCTGGTGAATATGGTGATTTCAAGTTTCAACTTCTAACTTTAAATTGTGAAATAAGCAGACAGCAAGCAAGCAAGCTAAATACGATGATGCAAAAAGGTGGTCACTTCACTTGAATAAAATTGCTTTGTCCAAATAAATAAAATACAAAATGGTGGGTCATTCGAATAAAATTGTAACAGCGGAACAAAAAGTGTGCTTAACAACATTTCTTCAACTTCTACTTCTGTTCCAAGCCACGGAGTATACACTCTGCAAAACTCTGTTGCCTGCAAAATCAAAAAATACACGAAACACTCAGTTGTCATAACAAATCTGTGTATTCGTTCCTCATCACCAAATACTCTCAACATTTGAAATTCAATTAGCAACAGCCTCCATATACTTGCAAGAAAAATAAATAAATCATTAAACAATTACAGTAGACTTACTTCCTCTCTCGGTGCTTGGGGCTAGGGCGAGAATATTTCAAATATCCATCCCAAGGAACCTTCTTAAGACCTGCTCGAACAGAAATGATGTCCCTCACCCTAAAACAGAGATTAAAAAAAAAAAATTAATCCATAAGGGATTCAAGGTATAGTTAGTTGGTGAATGACATCAAAATTCAACCACTAATGGAGAAAACTATGGTAGTTGGTGACATTCACCTCTCTGCAAACTCTATTGGTGTTTCACCAGGTTTTAAATTTTGAGGCTCCAAGTACCAAACATCACAAACAACAGCCCACGACGTCATGAGCTGCAGCAGGTGCATTGTGAAAGATTGCCTGTTAGCAAGATAAAGCAAGCATAAGCTTCCTAAACGCCAAATACACTCAGAATTTTGCATGTGAAGGTGGTGGTAAAAGCAGAAAACGAGGAACAAATTGGACCAGCACCAGTAAGATCTTACTTTCTACTATTCCAGAAAGCATCAACAAAAATTTTGTTGTACTTGATTGCAACTGGGCAAACTGTGCACCCAAGCTCAAATGCACCCTATTTATTATCAGAATATTAGTAAAAGGTACACGGAAACACCATAATAAATTCTGAAAAAAAAAAAAAAGCTTTTTTCTGATAGGACAAGGGATGGAATGAAGGATCTTTTAACACCAGAGCCAAATGAAATATGTTTGAGAGATTATCAGTGGGAGTTGGAAAGAACATTACCTTCTTGAACATGACAGTGTAGTGGTTATTGACACAAGTTCCCTCTGGGAATATAAGAAGAGGATTATTATCAGCCCCTTCAACATGTTCCCTAAGCCTGAAAAGGAAATAGTACTGTGAGCAAAAGAAACCAAGAATATCAACGCCTCCTTTTAAAAATAAAAGTATTCAAGGCCAGATCTTATCACATACTTCCTTGCTACAATTTCACGATCCTTGGCCTCTGAGCGATTGAACCAAATACATCCTACACTTTCTAAAATGGTGCTCTGCAATAATCCTGCAGCCAAAAAGGAAGAAGAAGGGTGTCTTACAATTTTAAAACAAATTCTTTGTCACTAAGATCCATTTTTCTCATTCCTCCAAGAAATTCTCAGGGCTAGTTCACATAGAAATGCATTTCATTTTACATAGAAAACACTTCTATTTGTTACCTTGTACTTCATTTTCTTCAAATAAATGCACATGTAAACATAACAAGACTAAAATATCCTTCTTCACAAATTCTTCCCCAAAACTTAACGTTCTTCAACTAGACCACATTTGACATTCCCAATATTGAAGCAAAATCAAGTAACTGTCATCCTAATTTGTCATATATATCATTAAGTAGGGGACTTGGGAAGGGTCATGACAGTAGCCAATTTGAAGGGTCATGAAAAGGGTGGGGTTTTCAGTTTCCTGGAAGCAGGGGGTGGGGTACAAGCACTGGGATGAGAGTGGGCATTAAGGTAAGCTTGGACGAAGAGGGAGAAGCAGGTGGGAAGGATAAGGGTAACAGAGAAGGGAGGAGGAAGGCTCCAAAGCAATCTCCCTGAAGGTTGGAAGGGGTGCCAGCAACTGGAGGCCAAAGAGGGAGTGAGAGCTAGCCACTGGAAGGGCAAAAGGGCAGGGGAAGGTGGAAGTTGGTGGGGGAAGAGTTATTTTAGAATAGTCACTTCTACCTGTAATACATTTTGCCATGAATGGACTAAAAAGATTATATGCCTTAAAATTCACACCCACTTTAAGCTGCTGCTAAATGAATAGTGTCAATTTCTTTCTTTCAAGAGAAAGGTTTACCAAGTTAGTTGCACCAGTTTACAGGCCAAAGTAGTTTCAGATCTAAGAGAAACAACATGAAGAAAGTGAAGTCCTACCAACCCATCCAGGATGTTTCTGCATGATAACAGCAAAGGCAGTCATCTGTTCTAAAATGATGAAATCAATCATTGACGTGTGATTTGCCACAAAAACCTGTTTCACATAATCAAAGGAACCTCAGGTGGTGTGCTTTGCATTTGTCTAGTAGAAAGAAAGATGAGAAAAATAATGGGACTCTAGCTTAACCTGTTTAGGCCGGATGCTAGGCCGGGGACCATGGTATTTGACAACACCAGTCCATGATGCAACAAAGAAGCTGCATATCAACTCTACCAGAACTCGCTAAAAATTAAATAACCAATACAAGACAGTAAGAAATTAGATTCGTAAGACATATGCCGAACCTAATATAAAAGGCAATAGAGGTTAAAGACCAGAAATATAACATAATTCAATCATGACAGAAGCATTTCCATCAAAGTGCTATGTTATTTAATGAGAAAAGAAAACCTTCTTCAAAATGTAATGCAATTTATGAGTTCAGATTAACTTTTGAATTTGGGTCCAACCAAATAACTTATAGGTCTTAATAAAGAGCAATAATATTGCAAATTAACTTAAACCCAAATCAGAAACTATAAGAGGAAGCTTAAGACAGTGAATGAGCAGACTCAAGAAATATGATAAAAAAAAAAAAAAAAAAAAAAAAAAGGTGCAGCAATCATACACCCATACCTCCAATTTTTTCCTGAGTCTATCATGGCCCTTGAGCAGAAAATGCACAGGAATGTAGCATGACAAGAATATTATCCATCCTACTGTCAAAACAATAGCCCTGTATTACAACTAGGAGAGGTCAGACTGCAAGACAACTTCTCTCAAGGAAGAAAGGAAATATTTTGGTACAATGGCATTCTAAATTCTGACTTGGGGTAAAATAAATTAATCTTATATCTATAGATTGACTGTTCAAATACCAATTACAAAATTTTCTCCAGAACTTGCTAATTAGGAAATGATAAGCAAAGTAACATAAAAAGAACTTTTTTGGCATTAACCAGACACGGAGTGATTATGGTATGAAGGGCACAAAGAGAAAAAAAAACTCATAGTCTTGGAAATGGAGGGAAGAAGAAATACTAACCTTAATGGGAAAAGAAGTCCATATCTGACTACAACACCCAAACACCACAAAGGAAACAAATAAATGTTCCAGTTCCAAGTTTCAGGAGGATTAGACTTGAAGCATCTTGTAAAGGAATCCTGTGGAGGGAAAAAAACACCCCCAAAAAAAATGAAAACTTTACAGGCAAAACAATAAAAATGCTGGTATCCAGAAGGTGTTAAGTAAAATTAACATGAAAATAAAATGAGAATAATTAGGAGAAAATATAAAAGAGAGCTAAATAATGGGATCAGAAATCAAATAAGGGGAAGTTGAAAAAGTAAGAGGGAAGAAGAAAATACTGACATCTACAATGGCACCGGCAGCCTCAGTAAGAGTAGGCGAAATATCCAGCAAATCACGGCTGAAGGAAAATCAAATAAAAGCATTAGGAAACAATCCAAATAAATAAATAAATAGGGACGGAGATAGGGGAGGGACAGATACAGGCGAAGCTTGCCGAGAGGCTCATGAATGGATCCGGTGGGAAGATAGTCTTCCAGGTTGGGTCGATCCAGCTCCAATTCCGACCTCGACGTCGCCAGAACCCTACTCATCCTCTTCCCACACTATGCTATACTGCTCCTCCTGCTCTTTGCCTACAATTTTGCACCACTATTCTTCCAATCTCCGCCAACAGCGATTCCGATTCCAATTCCTATTCCTATTCCTTGCCCAATTCCTATTCCTATTCCTATTCCTTTTTCTTCTTCTTCTTCTTCTTCTTCTCCCAAAAGTTTAATCCCCAACCCAGGCCCCGACACCCGGGCTCGCCCTATTCCTATTCGTATTTCGTAGTAGTAGAGGCTTAGTGCACGTCACAGGACACAGATGCACCAACACAGCTTCAAATCTTCAATCACTTCTTAGTGGTTCAGCTCCCTTCATATATATATATATGTGTGTGTGTATAATTTAATTTATACTATGTATATACACACATATACGGAGCATTATACTCCGTCCGTATATGACTTGATACTGGATTGGGCATGTCTCATGTCACGCTACATTTTAAACCCATCTCTACACTCCAACAGGCAACAGCTGCTCTTGGGCTGAATTGGGCTTTCCTTATAAATGGCCCACATTTCGAATCAAGCTTCTGCAACCCAACATAATATACAAGACAAATTATATCGTGCACTGCAGTGCATATATATATATATATATATATATATATATATATATATATATATATATATATATATATATATATATATATATATATATATATATATATATATATATGTGTGTGTGTGTGTGTAAATACACGCACACACATATAATGAAAAAAAATTAGCAAGGCCGAGCTAATCGGGTTAACTCGACCGAAATGGATGAGTTAACTTAGCTAAGTTAGACGCTAGGCAGCTGCCTAGGCGGCCAAGTCGGCCGAGTTAGGCGTTGACGGACGGTCACCTAGGCGGGCGCGTAGGGGGAAATCGCCACGGTTTAGGGGCGCCACTGATTTTTGCAACACTGACACAACTACAGTTTCATTTCAATATAACTACAGTTTCATTCGATATTTATAGACTCAAATATGTGAAAATGTTTTTTTTTTCAAAAAAAAAAAGTTTTATTAAACAACGGGAAAAAGAGTCTTACAACTGACGGTCCAAAAGTGACCAGAAAACATACTGAGCCCATTTGGGCCTATAATGCTCAAAAGAAACTAAATAAGGAATGGACCCAAGCCCTGACAGGCCAGGCCTAAAGAAAGAAAGAATAAAATAATGGACCCAAGCCCAACTAATAGGCCAGATCAAAAGAATAATAAATGGAGAGAAGAAATAAATACAAGAGGATGTTGAAATGGAGGCGCAGAATCCCAGCAAATTATGCCGTGGAAACGTGTTCACCATGCTTGGTGAACACGCTTCCAAACGACGTCGTTTTATAGGCGTAACTTAAAAAAAAAAAATACTGTTCTATTAACGGCGTTAGTCGCGATTTTGAAGGCAGTTTCGTTTTATAGGAGTTCAAAACAATCAATCATTTTTGGCAGTTTCTACACTTCTTTGATTCGATCCGATATTCACAATTCTCTCCCATTCGCGATTGATTGATCTGAACTCGTAGATGGAGGAGACAGCGGTTCGCGGAGAAGATTCAATTGTTGATTTGATTTCTGCGATTCCAGGTTCGTTTGATTTTCTGCGTTTGATTTCGTTTGATTTATGAGATTTTAGCATGTTGAAGATTTAGTTTGTTTTTACTGGTGTTTGTTCAGTATCTATGCAGTTTGAATGTTTATAATGTCGCAATTGTTATTAGTATTATGTTTCTGTTATGAATTTTACAATATGAGATTATGTATTTTCTGTTACGCAATTATGAATTTCAATACTCTGTTCATGCAAGTGGTATGGATGTTCATAATTTAATAGTTCTATGTTCATAGCATATTAACTGGTATGTTACTCTGTTTGCATATATTCAGTGAATCAAGATTTGTTGGTGATTCACTAAGCACTGATCAAGCAGATGTAAACATTGAATGTGGTTTCTGGTAGTTGTAGGTATTGAGTCATGGTGATTATTTGCAATTTGAATGTCACTAATGTTGCAATTGTTATTAATACTCTGTTTCTGTTATGAATTTACAGTTTTGAGATTATGACTTTTCTGTTATTCAATTATGAATTTTTTGTATGAGATTATGAATTTTATGTTATGAGATTATGAATTATATGTAACTGTTATTGATAGACAATATATTCTTTTTCTGTAGAGCACGGCTGGATTTATTCGGCATTCCCCATCCCCCCTCTACTTAAATAAAGAATATATTTCCATCAAACTTATTTCAATTTTGTAGCATATTATATTCATTATAGTTGAACTGCACATTCATAATTTAGTAGTTGGTATAGGTGGGGTTATATTTTTTTTTGCAATTGCAGTTGATGAAGACTTGGTTGGTGTTGTAGTAAGTAATAGTGATGAAGCTTTTGAGTTATATAATGGATATGCATA
The DNA here is from genome assembly GCF_001879475.1 of Ipomoea nil. NCBI lineage: Eukaryota > Viridiplantae > Streptophyta > Magnoliopsida > Solanales > Convolvulaceae > Ipomoea > Ipomoea nil. Next base: position 815,038 of record NW_017618442.1, on the reverse strand, counting down.
CAGAGTTGGTTTTAGTGTGAGGAAAGGTCAACAACGTTATAAGGCATCTACTAAGTCAATTCAGATGAAGAGGTTTTTCTGTGCTATGGCTACGTATAAGGAGAAACCAAATAGTGGTGTCAAGCTTTATTCAAAAATTGATATAAGGACTGGTTGTAGTGCACTTGTTCAGTTTGACGTGGGGGGCGATGGGATGTGGACAGTTACAAAACATGTGAAAGAGCACAATCATGAGTTATGTTCATTTGGCAAGAGTTATCTACTCCGTTCACATAGAAGAGTGGGAAATAATCATCTTGAATATTTAAAAGATATGAAGAATAGTGGCGTTGCATTGGCGGATGGTATGAGGTTTTTAAAACATCAGTCATGGGGTTCTCCATTGGTTGGCTTTACCAATCGCGATGCTTACAATTTGATGGCTTTTGAGAGGTTGAAGTGTTTGGATGGAACTGATTCCAATTCTTTGATTGAAATATTTAGGAGGAGGCAATCTAATGAGGCTGATTTCTTTTTTGATTTTGAAGTTGATTTGGATGGAAGATTGTGTAGTTTTTTTTTGGATGGATGGTTAAATGAGACGGGATTATGAGTTGTTTGGTGATTTGTTAGTGCACGATACAACATATCGCACTAACAAATATGATATGATTTGTGGTCATTTTGTAGGGATGAACCATCATTGCATGAATGTAATGTTTGGATGTGGGTTTTTTATGAATGAGAGGATAGAATCATTTGCGTGGTTGTTTAGAGCGTTTTTAAGATCCATGGGTGGCAAGTGTCCACAGACTATCATGACAGATCAATGTTCAGCTATGGCTGCTGGCATTTCTATGGTGTTTCCTACATCACGCCACCGTTTTTGCATATGGCATATTGGTGAGAATTCGAAGAAGCATATCAAGACATTAAGGAATCATAAGGATTTTCTGGATATGTTCAATTGTGTGTTGAAATACACCGAGACTGAAGCCGAGTTTGAAGTTTATTAGACAAGGTATGTTATTATTTACTTTGTTCATTGGGTACAGTATCATATTTTGGTGTTTTTAGTCATTTATACTGTGTATTCAATAGGGGATAAGAATTAAGAATTTACAGTTATACAATTCTGAATTTTCTGTTATGTCATTATGAATTTTCTGTTATGTAATTATGAATTTGTGTTATAAGATTATGAATTTACAGTTATACAATTCTGAATTTTCTGTTATGTCATTATGTACTTTCTGTTATGTAATTATGAACTTTCTAGTATGAGATTATGAATTTACAGAATAAGCTTAGTAAACATGTGTTGTAACTTTCAGGATGGTGACAGAATATAAGTGTCATAAGAATACTTGGCTAGAGAAGCTTTATGATTGTAGGGAGAAGTGGTGTTCAGCATTTAACAAAGATTATTTTTCCGGGGGCATTTTATCTTCTCAAAGGAGTGAAACTACAAATCATTCAATTTCTAGAAGGTTATCTAAGACTGCTGGTTTATTTGATTTTTATTCATCCTTTGTGAGTGTTATTTCTGAATGGAGAAGTAAGGAAAATGGTGAAGATTTCCGGTGTTCTCAAGGAGTACCTGCCATGATGATGGATCATGTGAAACTTCTTTCACATGCTAGAGAGGTATATACCATTGAGATATATTTTTTGTTCGAGGAACAATTTATGAAAGGTAGCTCTTGTTATCAGTAAATTGTTTTGAATGATGGATGTAAGTGCAAGTATCATGTGTGGCGACCAGATATAGACATTATAAGGCATGGAGTAACTTTTAAGACAATCAATTTGGATATATGTTGTAGTTGCAAGCTGTTTCTAGAATTGGGAATACTTTGCTGCCATTGTTTACGTATACTTCATGTGCACTATGTTTCTAGTATTCCCGATAAATACATTTTAAAAAGATGGACTAAAAAGGTTGTTGATGGTAGAAATGTGAACATTGCATCTGTGTTTTATAATGTTGGTGTCCCTTCTTCAATTTGGGCTGTTGAGATTAGTAGGAAATTTCAAAGACTTATTGTTTCTAGTCAAGATAATAGTGTTGCTAGACAATTCTGTGATGAAGCTGTTGAGAATGCAAGGAAAAACGTTGAAGCTGAGATTGGGGATGTGAATATTGAGGAGGGTGTTGTGTCTTCTTCAAGTGGTATTGTACAAGATCCTTCAAGCCGGAGGAGTAAAGGTGTGAGAAATAAAAGGAGTAGTAGTGTTATTGAGAAGAAGTACAATTCAGCAAGGGGGAGAAAGAGTGCTGCAAACAAGTTTGCTTCAATTACAAAGGGCTCTGTCCAATCATTGGTCTTGGAAAATATATCAGAGATTGCTCGTGATTGATATCTCGTACATCCAAGTTCTGGGGGTTCACAGTTTGTTCATTTTAATAAGAATTTAGACCACAATGTAGATATAGATTGAGATTATGTTAATAGAACTTGATATATGTTTAGCAGTGATGTGATGAATACTATGCAAAATATTTAGATTTGAACTATATAGTTGCAATATGTTTGATGTGTACATCTGCAAGTTTTGCATTATATGTGTCAGATTATGAATCTACATTTGTTAAATTATGAATTTTCTTTTATGTGATTATGAATTTACAGTTATGTACTTATGAATTTTATGCTATTAGATTATGAATTGAAAATTATATAATTATGAATTTTCTATTATGTCATTATGAATTTAATGTTATGTAATAATGAATTTACAGTTATAATTGACAACTATAAATTCATAATCTCATACTAGAAAGTTCATATTTACATAACAGAAAATTCATAAATCCATATCTGCACATTTATGATTATATGTTCATAATTTATGGACTATATAATCATAATAAATTTAAAATTACACAATAGATTTAAATTAAAATAACAGATTTTTATATTTACATAACTTTGAATTCATAGCCCTGCATATGCATAATTATATAACTTTAAATTCATAATGACATAACTGAAAATTCAGAATTGTATAACTGTAAATTCATAATGACATAACAGAAAATTCATAATTATATAATAGAAAATTCATAATATGATAGTTGAAAATTCATAAATCCACATGAACCATATGTATCCTGAATAGAGTAATAGATTTTATATTCACAGCTGCAAAATATTTGTTCACATTACAAAATGAGAGATTCTGAAATTAAACCAACCGTCACAATTTCAAAATGAAGTATTCACAAATTTACTGCTTCATGTTCACAACATTTTCAAAGCCCAAAAACATTATAGATTCATTTCTTCTTTGAGAGCTCCCTTGCTGCCTTCATAACCCTGGTTTTTCAGTGTTCTTACCCCATGTGATAATGTTTGACGCATATTTAGCTCTCAGTTCCCAAATGAAGTCAGCCTTCAAAAAAAAAACATTAAATAATCAGTTTAATGGGATGTTAAAAAACAAAAAAGTAAATGTAAGTTGAAACTAATATATCTTATATTCTTACATTTACACTAGTGTTTCTCTTGAACCCACTGTTCCAATCTAGCACATTCCTTTTGTACAATTCCATGTGTCGCATGACATATATGCCACAATCAATGACATTGTCAAGCTCCTTCCCGTGAATGGCCAAGAATTCTACAGGAAGCTTTTGTATCTTACGTAATACGGGTGAGTTCTCTGCAGTCAAGTATTCCTTTAAAGCAGTCATCTGGACAAAAATCAAACTAGTGTCATAATGACATTGTCCATCAATAACAGTTACACATAATTCATAATCTCAAAACTTTAAATTCATAATATCATAATAGAAAATTCATAATATCATATCAGAACATTCATAATATCATAACATAAAATTCATAATTTTATAACTGCACTAGTTTACCAGTAGATTGGGGCAATTTTGATATTTGTCAATTTCTGTAACACCAGCAGACAGGGTTTTGTTGTCTATGATTTCAACCTTTTTTGCAATGAGGTTAATGCACACAACAAAGTAGTGTCTGTGTCGAAGCACGGGGAAAAATATCTAATGTCAGAAGAAGAAGAAGTTAGAATAGAGAAAAAAAAGTGTCATTAATAAATTAAAGTTGAACGTGGGTAATTATAAATTACCAAATCAGCATCACTAATGTCAAGATTCTCAAACTTGGCAATTTCATATTGTAACCTCTCATTAAAATTTTTCTTCCGCTTTTGAAGTGGAAGATCCGTCATCCATTGATCAGTTGAGTCAAGTTGTAGCTAAGGGGAAAAAAAAACGTATTAATGATAAGTTGTCCAATATGTAATGAGAATGATTAAATTATATATTCAGAATTATAGAGTCATACATTCATAGTTCCAAATTTTAAAATTTTTTGCTTTCAACTTACATGTACTAATGTGCTAAAATAGATGCATTTTGGCTTCCCCAATGCCCGTTTTGTGCTGAGGAATGTAAGCCTTAACGCCCATATATCAATGAAGGTGCTAAATTTCATCAATGCTCAATGTGTGAAAATCTCCACGTGTCATAGAGAATTCATCAAAGCTAAATAGTGTTTCACTACAAAACCAAAAAAGTTCGATAAATAAGGTATGTGCTAATCGTCTGAAACCGATCCTGGATAAAGTGATCTCAAAAGCACAGAGTGCGTTCATACCGGGTCGTCTCATTACTGACAATATTTTGTTGGCATAAGAGGCGCACCATTATTTGAAGAGGAAGACTCAGGGGGCAACCGGTGTAGCAGCTTTGAAAGTGGACATGAGTAAGGCCTACGATAGGGTCGAGTGGCGATTCTTAAGGTCAATTATGCTAAAATTGGGTTTCAGTGAGAGGTGGGTAGGTATACTTATGGAGACTGTACGTTGTGTGAAATATCATATCTTGCATGAACAGCAGTGGTTGGGGCCGATTGTGCCAGGTCGGGGGCTTAGGCAGGGGGACCCGCTCTCACCGTATCTCTTCTTAATGGTTGCAGAAGGTCTGAGTGCACTAATAGAAAATCGGGTGAACAGGGGTTTGATACACGGACTTAGGGTGGCAAGGGGTGCACCGCCTATTTCCCACCTTTTGTTTGCGGATGACTGTTTCCTATTTATGAGAGCAACAACGGAGGAGAGTATTCAGATGAAGGAGGTTTTGGATGTGTATGCTTTGGCGTCCGGACAGTTGGTAAATTATGACAAGTCAGTTTTATGTTTTAGTGCAAATGTGGCCCAGCATAGCAGGGAGAATGTGGTTAACGTACTGGGGGTGGCGCAAGGGGACACTGCAGGGAGATACTTGGGGCTACCTTCACTGGTAGGCCGTAATAAAAAAGCTATCCTCGGGTTTCTTAAGGATAGGATTCTCAATCGGGTAAGAAGTTGGAACTCTAGATTTTTATCAAGAGCTGGTTGGGAGGTGTTACTGAAAAATGTGTTACAGGCAATGCCGTGTTTTGCAATGATGGTTTTTGCGCTCCCTATCACCATGTGTAAGGAGATTGAAGTAATGTTAAACCGGTATTGGTGGACTGGCTCTATAGTGAATGCAAAGGGGATAAGGTGGAAGGCATGGCAGGCCGTGAGTGTGCCCAAGGCGAAGGGGGGTCTCGGGTTCAGGCGGTTACGGGAGATGAATCTTGCCTTGTTAGGCAAGCAAGCATAGCGCCTTTTAACAAGGCCGGATTCGCTAGTGGTGAGAGTGTATAAAAGCAGGTATTTTCCACACACTAATTTTCTTGATGCAGTGCCGGGGCCGACCCTTCCTATGTTTGGCGTGGGATCATGGAGGCTAAACATGTTGTTAAAAGGTGGGCGCGTCGGAGCATAGGGAAAGGCCGAGATACTATTATTGGGTCTGATCCGTGGCTAACAACGGATGAGGATCCGTATGTGAGAACGCCACTGGACCATGCGATTGCAAATGCGCCTGTGAGTGCTTTAATGGATGTGGGATATCCGCGCTGGGATGAAGGCTGTGTCAGGGACCTCTTTGATGAAAGGGACGCCACCTGCATACTAAATATACCGGTAAGTCTTCGATTGCCTAATGATCGGTGGGTTTGGAGTGGGGAACCAAAAGGCCATTACTCTGTGAAATCGTGTTACCGGAAGCTAGTTGGGGAGTTGTATGTTGATAAGCCTTGGCATCTTGTTTGGAAATTGCAGGTTCCTCCGAAAGTGCAGGTGTTTTGCTGGCAACTTGTGTCGGGTATTTTGCCAACAAGAGAGGTGTTGCTAACGAAGCGTGTAGCATGCAATATTGTATGTCACATGTGTGGTGCGCAAGAGGAGTCAACTGCTCATCTTTTCAGAGATTGCATGCATCCCCGAGCAGTTTGGACATCCATGCAAATGTCGATCTCTCCACTTGACCACGGCAGTATAACGGATTGGTTCTTTGAGAAGCTGGAGCTGCTGTTGTCGGATGAGCAAAGCAAATTTGTGATGTTGTGTTGGGGATTATGGCAAAGCAGAAATGATGCTGTGTGGAGAGGGGTCAGCTTTAATAGACATATTTTGCAACAAAAAACAATCTCCTTCTGGGAGAATTGGAAGGCAGCGAATACATTGTATGGCCTGTATGGTGATGCTCAGCAGGTTACAAACACGTGGACAAAGCCGCAAGGTGGGAGGGTGAAGTTGAATACAGATGCAGCATTAGATCAAGGCCGAAATGCCATGGGGCTGGGGTGGGTGTTGCGAGACGAGGATGGTCGATTTCTCGCAGCTCGTGGTATCCGAGTGCAGGGACAATATACGGTGGCGGAAGCGGAGGCGCTAGCAATCCGGGAAGCGCTGTCCTGGCTACGTGGAACAAGAATGGAAGAAGTGGATGTTGAGACTGATTCACAATTATGTTATTATGCAATTGTCTCTAATTCTAGTTTTTCAGCTTTTGGCCTTTTAATAGATGATGTGAAATATGCGGCCTCTTTGATAAATGAGGTTAGCTTCGGGTTTGTAAGGCGATCTGCGAATCGTGCAGCCCATGCAATTGCTCGGGAGGCCGTTTCTGTGTCAGGTTGCGGTGAGTGGTTTGATGTACCACCGCCTTATCTGGTTCCGTTTCTTGCAAGTGATTCAATGAATTAAGTTGGTTCTTTCAAAAAAAAAAAAAAGTAAACAAATTAATACATGTTTATAAATGTTAAATATTCATGGTAATAAAAAGTTTATTAAATATTCAGATTCAAACATACTCTATTGGATGATTTGGAGAAGCAGCCATGAAGGCATAGTTTGATACGGCCTTCTCTTTTACACTAGCATTATGAACAAATGGTGCATTTTTTTTGTCCAGAAAGGAGACCTCAAATTCAGTGGGATGTTTTTGAATTTTCTGATTGGCCTCCTTCGGATAGTGACATCTTCAACATCGGATTCGCTATCCAAAAATGCATGAAGCTAGTTAACAATATCATAATTGCATAATCTCATATCAGAAAATTCATAATTGGATAACTATAAATTCATAATGTCATAACACAAAATTCATAGTTGCATATATCTAAATTCATAATATCATAACAGAAATGAGTTTGATGGAAATATATTCTTTATTTAAGTAGAGGGGGCATGGGGAATGCCGAATAAATCCAGCCATGCTCTACAGAAAAGAATATATTGTCCATCAATAACAGTTACACATAATTCATAATCTCATAACATAAAATTCATAATCTCATACAGAAAATTTATAATTGCATAACAGAAAAGTCATAATCTCAAAATTGTAAATTCATAATTTCATAATTGCATTAATTTACCTATCAACATCATCAAGGTCAGCAGCAGGTGTAGCAGCATCAGCAGCACCAGGGACATCTTTGAGGAATGACACCCTAATCAATGGAGTTCTTTCTTGGTTTTCAAATGTCGAAGCAGCAGGAGCATCTTCCACAATGGTTTGAACGAGGGCATCCAAATGTTGTTCATCCAACATGCACTGCTCTTGTGGTTGTTCAACCAATGGTGCCGGGGTATAAGAAATTCCCAAATCAAATGATGGAGGTTCCATCTCCATTTGCTTGTTGGTCCTTTGAAATGCTTCAACCAAAGCATCAACTGCCTCTGTGAAAGACGCTTGGCCAAAGAAGATGTCACCAAGTTGAGATGAGGTTGGGGTTGGTGGTCTGTCCATCGTACTAGCCACGGTAATCATGGTAAAAATGCCAGGAAAGGCTGTCTTCATAACCTCCACAGGTGCATTTTGTTTCCCAACTTCAGCCATTGCCTCTCCAAATTCCAAGACATCAGCAGTAAGTCGCCATAGCACTTGTGTAACTCTGTCAACACTGGATGGCGGCACAGAGACTTTTGTGACTGTCTGATGAGCATCAGGAACAGTAGGTTGGTTTGAAGTAGAAGCAATAGCGTGAGTGGTACAATCAGCAGTAGGCTTCGCAATACGTGGGATAACTTTCCCTTTCCCATATCCACCTGACCTTCTTTCTACAGAAACTCTTTGTCTTGCAAGCTTTCTTGTCCATGCGGTGATGCTTGGGTATGTTCTTTCAACTCTCATCCCTTTGAATTGGACCCGATCAAAGTAGAATAGCTACAATTTTCAAGAAAAAAGAAAAAAAATTCATAATATCATAGTAAAAAATTCATAAATCCATATGAACCCTATATTCATAATACCATAACTGAAAATTCATAATATCATAACTGAAAATTCATACTATCATAGTAGAAAATTCATAAATCCATATGAACAATATATTCATAATATCATAAAGGCAAATTCATATTATCATGACAGAAAATTCATAATCTGTTAATAGAAAATTCATAATCTCAATAACCTTATATTTACAATTTCATAATCTTATAACACAAAATTCATAATTACATAATAGAAAATTCATAATATCATAGTAAAAAATTCATAAATCCATATGAACCCTATATTCATAATACCACAACTGAAAATTCATAATATCACAACTGAAAATTCATAATATCATAAAGGTAAATTCATAATATCATGACAGAAAATTCATAATCTGTTAACAGAAAATTCATAATCTGTTAACAGAAAATGCATAATCTCATAATCTCAATAACCCTATATTTACAATTTCATAATTATATATGTGTAATATTATAACATTGTGTTGAAAGTCAGATAATCACACAAAGACAATTAATTCAATAAAGACATTTGATGTATAACTAGAATTTACCAGTATGAATGTCATCGGTCCAGTAAAAAAGCTATTACTTTTTTTCTTATACTTCTCAATGGACTTGATAAGAGATTTGTAGGTGTAGCTACACCAGTTGTATTCCTTTATTTCATGAACATTGACCAAGGAGTTGAGTATTCTATGGTTGCAGTTGCGTGTCTGAAACCCTTGCATCATGCATGAAACAGTCAAGCTAGACCATGAAGTCCCTTTTAAATTCATCACCATAATCTCCTCTGTTAACAATCACATCCCCCATTTTGGTTGTGATTGGGGAACCAATTTTAATGTTCCACCTTGTCCTCCAGCTTTGTAATAGAGCTCTGTACTCAGGTCTTCCTTGTTCATCACACTTTGGCCCCTCAACAACCACCTTTTCTCCCCGTGGAATGCCAAGAGTGTACTCTATGTCCTCTTCTTCAACAGTGAGCTTATCGTTCTCCAATATGAAATGTGTTTGGTAAAGCTCAAAGTTTTTAAGCAGATACTGCACTAACTGTGACTCATTTGTGCACAGCTGAAGATTCAACAGGGATCCAAAACCAATATCATTCACAGCTTGTTTTTGTTCTAGGGTTAGTTTCTGTACAAGTTTGAACATGGTCTTTAGCCCCATTCGTGTGCTGAAGTAGGGAGTAGCACTCTTGTCCGCATCACCACCTTCCTATTCATCTTCCTCCACCTCTTGTATTTGATCCGGGACAATGGCTGCTTTGCCCCTTTGCCTATCATTTATTTATTTTTTTTTTTATCTTTTCTCTCTTATTACTTCATTTTGGAGAAGCTCCTCAAGCTGCTGTTGGGATGGTTCAGCAGATTGTGAATCCAATATGGCGTGTGTTGTTTTTTGTCTCTTTGTTTTTTATTTAGCTTTGACCACAGTGTTCTGTTCCTCACGCGGCGGTTGTGAGGGTTGTGATGCCTCTGCAACTTGAGAGCTCAAGATTGCCCTTGTTGTTTGTGCACGTGTTCTTTTTCGCGGAGCAGAGTCCATTGCTGATATCAAAAACATTAGAAAGCAATTAACTCATATACAACATATAATATAGTACAAAACTGAAATGAGTTTGATGGAAATATATTCTTTATTTTAGTAGAGGGGGGATGGGGAATGCCGAATAAATCCAGTCATGCTCTACAGAAAAGAATATATTGTCCATCAATAACAGTCACACATAATTCATAATATCATAACATAAAATTCATAATCTCATACAGAAAATACATAATTGCATAACAGAAAAGTTATAATCTCAAAATTGTAAATTGATAACCTCACAACAAAAAATTCATAATCTCATATGAGAAAATTCATAATGTCACATCAGAAAATTCATAATCTCATATCAGAAAGCTCATAAGAGAAACAGAGTATAAATAACAGTTGTGACATTATGGACATTCAAAGCTGCATAGATAGTGAATAAACAGCAGTAAAAACAATCTAAGAATCAATTCCATAATGTTATAACTATACATACGTAATCTTAAAACCATATATTCACAAACTAAAAATCAATCTCAGAGTTCCATATTCATAATGGTTAATCTACACATACATAATGTTACAGATATACATTCATAAGTTCATAACACTACATTCAAAACCCCATTTATAAATTTCAAAATGTATACAGAATACAAAAACCCTAAATTATGAACACGTCAAGTACATAATACCTATAAGATAAGTGAAGTAACTTTGAGAATGAGCGATGGAGAGAATGATTCTGTCTCTTTTAATAATGACGGAGGACGAGAAGTGTTGTTTAGTGTCTGTGAAGAGGAATGCAAGAATGGGGGAAATGGAGTACGAGAGTAGAGAGAATGAGTGTTGATCAGAGAGTTCGAGAATGATCGAAAAGGGTGGAAATGGTGATTACGAAATGGAGAGAGCAGAGAGCAGAGAGTAGAGAGAATGGTGGAAGAAGGTTGCGTGAAGAAGAAGTGAAACCGGTAGTGGGAAAATGGAGAGCTATAGACCTATAGTCACGCGTTTAATTTTTTTTTTAAAAGTGATTGGTGGGAGATAACGATGCCACTTACGGGCACAGTTACTCTCACATTGGAGAAACGACGTCGTATGGTATCGTGTTCACCATCCATGGTGAACACGGTTCCATGGCATAACGATTACAGAATCCCCCTATCGACATCACCAATTTTCGCAGAATCCAGCATCATAACGACTGTTTCTATGATAGCAGTCTGTACTACGTGCTACCATGTACTATTGCGCCACCATGCCGCACCACCACAAAGTTGCAATGCCGTGACTCTGCACCACAATGCAACGATGCAACAGTGCCAACACGGCCACAACGCTTCACGTCCACGTCTCGTCTAGAGCTATTGGCTGGCTCCAACTATCTGCCCAACTATCAGCACTCGGCAAACAAAGGCCTAAAAAAGATAAATGGCACGCTGGGCAAAACATACGGGTACGCAGGCCTATATTAAGAACGCAGGCTAAAAATATACAGGCACACAGGCCACCACAAAAAGCACATGCCAGCCAATAGCAACAATCCTCCCGAACGGCACCAGCAACGAACAGTAACCAAAACCCTAACGGGATTAGCTACTATGGGCCAACAGCAAGCCTGGACTACCGCCAACGGATTTGATAAACCCCTACCCGGCCACCGTTCAGCCCGGGCTAGGATGCAATTTCTTACTGCTTGCACCAACGCTGAGGCGTGGTCGATTTTAAGAAACCCACAAGGGCGAAACCAAATGTTATTTAATTTTATTTTATATACACTATAGTTTTATTAGAATACAATTACATGATCATTTTGATATAATTACAGTTTCATTGTACAATATACACTAAAATATGTGAAATATTATTCAGTTTCATTTTATATACACTATAGTTTCATTTCACCACAACTACAGTATCATTTTGATATAACTGCAGTTTCATTTGATAATATAAAAATAATACGTGAGGCAGTGTCAGTTTAAATATACTGTAGTGTCAGTTGATAATTAACATACAAAAAGAATACGCGCTTCGTTAAAACTAACGGCGTGCCGTTTCTTTACTTAAAGAAACGGCGCCGTTTTGACCGCGGTGCACGTGCACCACGGTCCACGATATAACGACCCAATATACAACGGCAAATTATACCGTGGACCATGGTCTAAAATGGTGATGTTTCTTTTAATGAAAAGAAATAACACTATTCTGCGTAAAGTAGCTCAGTTTGTATAACATATTCAATTTCATTTCATATACACTGTTGTTTCATTTCAACACAACAACAATTTTATTTCGATATAACTACAGTTCCATTCAACATTATACACTCAAATATGTGAAATTGTTATTCAGTTTCATTTTATGTACACTGTAGTTTCATTACAACACAACTACAGTATCATTTCTATTCAACTACAGTTCTATTTGATAATATACATCTAATATGTGAGACATTTTATACATACTGTGTTTTCATTTCAACACAACTAAAGTATCATTTCAATTCAATTACAGTTCCATTTGATAATATAAAAGAAATATGTAAGATGACTTCATTTTAGATACACTGTAGTTTCATTTTGTTATGAACACACAAAAAATACGGGTTCTCTTAAGATATAACGGTAGCCGTTTCTTTATTTAAAGAAACAACACCGTTTTTGGATCATGACTATAGTCCACGATATAAAGACTTTATATACAACCATAAATAAACATATGTACATACAATTTATATAAGAATTAAATATATTTATTATTATTCATGGTTTCAGTCAATGAACTATGTATGACAAATTTTATTATGGATCATGGTTCATGTAGTAGCATGACCCAGGTATGAGTTTTATTTTAGTTTCATTTTCCATTTACATTAGTTTTATTATAGTAACGTTAAAGTATCATTTTAATTACACTTCATGTATCTGCTATCTAGTTTTTTTTTATCTACTATACGAATAAGAGCCCAAGAGAGTTAGGCTTATATTGGATAGAAAAAATGGCGGTCACATTTTTTAATCAAATGAATGACTCAGATTGATTAGAAAATTGATCAGATTTAAATTTTACATTGAGATTTCCTTAAATACCCACACACTGTTACTTCCTCCGTTAAAAATTTAAGAGTCGCCGTTAGTTCACCGTTAAGTATATATATTATGAGTTAATACCCAAAATCGTCCTCGACTATAGTGGTTTTTCTCAATTTCGTCCTAAACGACTTTGGTGACCTAATATCGTCCCAGACTTTTGTGTTTCACTCAATTTAGTCCTCCATTTGTTATTCCGTCAAATTGGTGTTAAATAAAGGGACAATTCAGTATGTCAATATTGATCTCTCTTTACTTTCAACTTATGAAGTGCGAAATTCCTCTTTCTTGTACGAATTACACCCAGAATTACTCCCGGACCTGCAAATCAAATTTTATATTCGCAGTTTTAGGAGTAATTCTGGGAGTAATTCGTAAAAAAAAAAAAAGGACTTCGCAGTTCACATGTCTATGAGTAAAGAGATGCCAATATTAAAATTACTGAATTGTCTATTTATTTAACACCAAATGGACAGAATAACAAATGAAGGACTAAATTGAGCAAAAACACAAAAGTCTGGGACTAAATTGAGCGAAACACAAAAGTCTGGGACGATATTAGGTCACCAAAGTCGTTTAGGACGAAATTGAGAAAAACCACTATAGTCGAGGACGATTTTGGGTATTAACTCTATATATTATTCACCCAATTCTGATTTCCGCATCGCTTGACCTGTTAATTCACCCAATTCTGGTTTCCGCATCGCCTTATCCATCTATCTTCTACAAATCTATCAATCTTCTACAAATCGCAAACTCGCAAGGATTTCATCCCAAATAGGATTCTGAGTTTTCTCTCTCCAGTCTTGTGATTCTTGGCATTAGGTTTTCCACATTGCCTTATCGCGCTAATGATGCGTCTCTACACTAAGTTTTTTTCTGAACTGATGGCTCAACCTTAATATTTCTCCGAGTAGCCAACACAGTTCCGGTCGCAGCGTAGTCGCCCAGTTGGTCTCGAAAGTGTGCTGCGAGTGGTCCTCGCTAAGTACCCATTTTGGTTTACTAAGGTCTAAGCAAGATAGGAGGTAAATTCATACAAGCATGCATCGAATGTAAACCTAAATGACTTATCTATGCAATTTCTGTTGCTTGTCTCGGCGTAGAGGATAGCGTGGCCAACACCATAGCAAGCTCCGATGGTCGGTTGAACCAAACAATGATCTCCAAGCTCTAATCAAAATATGAATGTAAGCATTGAAAATTTAAATAATGGTGTTGGACCGTGGTGAATATTTGATTATTAAATTAATTACTTTAATTAAGCTAGTTGGACTAATATTTATTTAATTGGGTTAATTAAATGACTCATTGAATAATTAATTGGTTTAATTACTTAATTAAGTGTAATTGGATGTTGGATTGTTCGGCCCGAAATGGTGAACGATTTAATCAAGTTGGACCAGGCTGCTTGGATGAATTGGGTTGCCTAGTTAGTGGGTTTGACTTGGTCTTGGCCCATCAAAATTATATGTGGATTATATAATTTTGGGAAATTTGAATATTTGATATTATTTGGAAATTTAATGAAATCGTGAACTTGGACGCAATGGTGTCCCGATACATTCCTTAATTTAATTAAAGAAATTAAATTAAATAAGGAATTAAGAGTTGGTTGGAGATTTTCCCTCACACTCACCACTATAAATAGTGGTTTCATTTTCAAGAATAGGAGCTCTGGAAATCTACATATCGAAGCTCTGCCGAAATCTCTCCAGGATATCGTCTGGAACACGCTGCGTATACTGCGCTGAGGAACACGCCACTTGAACACCGGAAGCCCTTCTTTGAAGATCAAGCTGCATATTAGCCCTTCACTGAGGAACAAGCTACTAACTCCGGAGGCCCTTCAGCAAGGAATTACTCCAATTCGGCACACTCCCGAATTCAGCATACTTCCAGTTCGGCATACTCCCGAACTTGGCATACTTCCAGTTCAACATACTTTGAACTCGGCACACTTCCAATTCGGCATATTCCGGATTCGGCATACTTCCAACAAAGAACTACTTCAAGTTCAGCATACTCTGAACTCGGCACACTTCCAATTTGGCATATTCCAAATTTGGACACTTCCAATAGGCATACTTGTAGTAGAGAATCAGAGGACTTCTCATATACAGAGATTGTACCCCTTCCCGTTTGATATATACTTGATACTACTTGTAACCGATACTTTGAATTTCGAATATATACAATTCAAGTTTTTCGCGTTTACATATTTTGGCACGCCCAGTGGGACAGCTCTGCCTCTCATCTCTCTACTACTATACCTCTACCTGCGCATCAAATGGCATCGAACAATCCCATGTTCAGGAGGACCTATGCCCAAGCTACCAAGTCCAAGTCTACGCTTGTAGCTAGCCCTGGCACAACCCAGAAAACGCAAGGTCCGCTGACAAGGAACCGCGCAAAGGATTTGGGGGTCCGAGTACCTGAACCTCAGTCCATGGCACGACGTGTGGTTCGAAGGCTCGACAAGGCCCCTGCTGCCTCAAAGGCAATTGCTTTTGCTGGAAGTCCACCCTCTCCCAAGGGAGCTACCGGTGGTGGTAGTCCAACTTCTATGCAAGGGAACGCTAGTAGCGGGAGCACTTCCCCCGTAACTCCGCCTCATCCATTATGGAAGGCTGCACCTGAGTGGTCGCATATCTACAACGTCATGCCGGCCATGGCGACAAACACAGAGTCTGTGGAGGAGCAATTAGCTAGAATTGCTAGGTCTCTGGAAGGAATGGCTGTCGCTCTCCAAAATCAAGAAAAACGGCTTAACACCCTCGATAATAGGGTAGGAAGCATCATGGAGGAGCAAGGAAGCCGTGTTCCAGGAAAGCAACCTGAAGGGCAAGAAGAGGTTGGTCAGCAATCACCACCACCTCATGTTAGCCATGTGGTAGGAGAAGCTGCTTCCCACTTACCTGCAACTGAGAAAACTATTCCAGTTACCGAAGGTATGATACCGGTGGATCAGTTGAAAGACTACATAATGGGGGCCATCAAAGGCAAGTTGGATGAAGGCCAACCTTCATATTCCTATGCTAAGCCCTACACACAAAGAATCGAGGAGTTGAAAATGCCCTACGGCTATCAACCTCCTAAGTTCCAGCAATTCGATGGCAAAGGAAATCCCCGACAGCACATTGCCCACTTTGTGGAGACATGCAATGATGCAGGGACTTATGGCGATCTGTTGGTAAAGCAGTTTGTCCGTTCATTAAAGGGAACTGCGTTTGATTGGTACACTGACCTTGCACCCGGTTGCATTGATAGTTGGCATGATATGGAACGTGAGTTCTTAACTCGTTTCTATAGCACAAGGAGAACGGTCAGCTTCTTGGAACTCACCACTACTCGCCAATGGAAGGGTGAACGCGCCGGTACCTACATCGAAAGGTGGAGGGAACTATGCCTAAATTGCAAAGAAAGAATATCCCAAAGTTCTGCAATTGAGATGTGCATCCAAGGAATGCACTTTGAACTCTCCTATATCCTACAAGGGATTAAGCCAAAGTCCTTTGAGGAGTTATCCAGTCGTGCTCACGACATGGAATTGAGCATCGAAGCCAGCGGAGGGCTCAATATATTGAACTTGCCTAGCTCCTCCAATGCACCTGGAAAACAAGAAGTTAAAAAGTGGAACAAACCTTTTCCAAAGCAGGAAAAGAAAGAAGTGATGAATGTGAAGGCTACTCCTATGACAGTCTTCACTAAGGCAACTGAAAGGCCTAGGTCAAGATCATTTTCTGGCCCATCAAGGGGTGGTAGAAGGCCGACAATTGAAGAAAGGCAGGAGAAGACTTATCCTTTCATGGATTCCGATGTATCTCCCATGTTTGATGAGCTGCTTAAACTTAGGCTCATTGAGTTGCCTGAAATGAAACGTCCCGAGGAAGCTACAAGGGTGGATGACCCATATTACTGCAAGTACCATCGTCTTCTTGGTCATCCGATTGAGAAGTGTTTTATCTTCAAAGATAAAGTCATGGCACTGGCCAGGGATGGGAAAATTGAGCTTGCCGATGCCAAAGCGAGCTCAAATCAAATCTCGATTACACCCGGACGGTTCGCTCCGCTGTGTACTGAAAAGGAAGATGGGAAACAACGGAAGCGTCCACTCCCCTTCATTGTTAAGCACGCTGTCGGTCAAAGTTCAGAACCACAGCGGAATGATAACGCATCCGAAGATAAATGGGTGATTGTCACTCATAGAAAGAAGAAATTCGAGCCTGTGAAGCATCAAAAGCACATAGTGAAAAGTTGGGTTGAGAAAACCTCAAAAAGTACCCATGCCCGCAAATCAAAGGCGAGGGGCCATGTCAAACAGCCACGTGCACCAGTTCCTTTGGCTCAATATATGCCAAAGGGATTTGATCTTCAAGGGCAGGCACTTCTAGCTCCTGCCTAAATACAAATGACAAGACAGAAGATGGAGGTGAATGTTCATCTCCTAAACACATCGAGGATGAGGAAGTGTTAATGCATAAGGCTACTTCCTACTCCACAGAAATTACCTTCAAGGATGAAGACTTGTTACTTGGAGGCACGCCACACAATCGCCCATTATTTGTTGAAGGCTACACCCGTGGGCAAAAACTCAAAAGAATTATGGTTGATCAAGGCTCAGCTGTCAACATCCTATCCCTTCGAGCTGTGAAGGACCTTGGTATATCTACAGATGAGCTTGCCCAAAGTCGTCTAATGATACAAGGCTTCAACCAGGGAGGGCAAAGAGCAATCGGCATCATCAGACTTGACTTAAGAATTGGAAGTCTGAGTTCAGGTGTCCTTTGCCATGTCATAGATGCAAGGACATCTTATAACTTGTTACTTGGAAGGCCATGGATACATGAAAATGGGGTGGTACCCTCGTCTTGGCATCAGTGCCTCATGTTTGAAAAGAACGGCGTAGTTGAAAAGGTGGTCGCCGACGAAAGCCCTTTCACAGAGGCTGAGTCTTATTTTGCAGACGCAAAGTTCTACATTAAAAGGCAAGTTATTGTTGAAGATATTGAGGAAAGCCATGACGATCCACCTTCCCAATCAAGGTCAAAGGGAAAACAAGTTGTAGGGGGAGATCAGCATAACACGAAACTCATCTTCCCGCTTGCAAGGATTGATACACTCAAAGCAAATGCAGCAAAATTATCTGAAGATAAAGGTAGTGATAAAGTGGGCCAAACATTCCCCGCCAAGCGTACTGAGGGTTTCGACCCTAACGCTTATAAGCTTCTAGCCAAGGCTGGCTATAACCCCACCGAGCCACAGAAATTGGGAAAGCTTATCCCAGAAGCCGGTGGTAAGGGCAAAGCAAATCACCAAGAACCTCAAACGCGCAAAGGGTTGGGCTATGTTCCCCCTAAACCAGTGCGAATTCTTATAAACAGGGCTGCAAGTAATTGTATCTCCGCGGAGGGAAGCGAGTATGACCCAAAACTCACTCCTACCAATGGTAATGGGCAAGACAAAAAGAAGTCAGTCTTCGACCGAATTGGTAAAGCGGATTCTCGACGCTCAGTCTTTGATAGACTGGGGTCAAGTCCTAAAGCCCTAAAGAGAAAGTCGATGCATGATCGACTTGGAGCTGTCCAAGCTGTTAACGACAGTGCCAATGTTCCTGCTGAAGTGGAACCTCCAAAAAGGCTTAGAAGCATGATTCCTTCTCGTATGAGACGAGAAACATATATTCATGTTACATGCGGTGAAGTATTGAAAGTCCAACCGAAGACCATTGTACACACTCGAGTACATAAAGAGGAAAATGAGGAAAGCGTAGGCTCAAGTGATGACGTACCACCAACCACTCAGGGAGAGGTGGCATCGTCGTTCCATATCACGTTATGTGATGAAACCCCGATTGAGGGAGAAGATGCGGAAGAGGCACCCCATGAGTTAGAAGAAGGGGTACGAGCCGCGGTGGACGAATTAAAAGAAGTTGATCTGGGAACGCCTGAAAATCCTCGTCCTATCTTCATTAGCGCACTCCTATCTGATGAAGACGAAGAAATCTATGTCACATTGCTGAAAGAATATATTGATGTCTTTGCATGGACATACAAGGAGATGCCAGGGTTAGACCCAAAGGTAGCTGTGCACCGCTTAGCAGTGAAGAAAGGGTGTCGCCCGGTCAAGCAAGCCCAACGACGCTTCCGCCCCGAGCTCATTCCCTCGATTGAAACAGAAGTTAATAAGCTTATTGAGGCTGGCTTCATTCGTGAAGTTAAATATCCAACCTGGATATCCAGTATTGTGCCCGTGCGGAAGAAGAACGGCCAGATCCGCGTCTGCGTAGATTTTCGGGACCTCAATGTGGCATGCCCGAAAGATGACTTCCCGCTTCCTATCATGGAGTTAATGATAGATGCCGTGACTGGGCATGAGATCCTGTCATTCATGGATGGCTCCTCCGGTTACAATCAAATCCGCATGGCGCCGGAAGATGAAGACTTAACAGCATTCCGAACGCCAAAAGGCATCTACTGCTACAAAGTAATGCCCTTTGGTTTGAAAAATGCAGGTGCTACATACCAAAGGGCTATGCAGACAATATTTGATGATATGCTCCATAAAATGGTCGAATGCTACGTAGACGACCTGGTTGTGAAGTCGAAATTGCGCACAAATCACTTGGCGCATTTAAGGCAAGTCTTCGACCGCCTACGAAAGTTTCAACTGAAAATGAACCCCCTGAAATGTGCTTTTGGGGTTGCTGCTGGAAAGTTCCTCGGGTTTACTGTTCGACACAGGGGCATCGAGATTGAACAAGCAAAGATTGACGCCATAATGAAGATGCCTGAGCCGAGAAACCTTCATGAGCTTAAAAGCTTACAAGGGAAGTTGGCTTACATCCGAAGGTTCATATCAAACCTAGCGGGAAGATGTCAACCTTTTAGTCGATTGATGAAAAAGGGCATTCCATTCATATGGGATGAGGCATGCAAGAACGCATTTGAGAGTATCAAGTCATACTTGATGAAGCCGCCTGTGTTAACTGCTCCTGTTCACGGTCGCCCGCTGATCCTTTATATCTCCGCCCAGGATTGTTCCGTAGGCGCCTTGCTGGCTCAGGAAAATGACAAGGGGAAGGAGAATGCTCTCTACTATCTCAGCAGAATGATGACCCTGAACGAGTTAAAGTACTCCCCAATTGAAAAGCTATGTTTGGCACTTGTGTTCGCCATCAAAAAACTTAAGCACTACTTCGAGGCTCATACAATACGGCTTGTTTCCAAAGCGAACCCGGTGAAGTATGTTATGGCGAAGGTCGTGCTCTCTGACCGCCTTGCAAGGTGGTACTTATTGTTCCAACAATTTGAAATCATCTGTGCCGCAAAAGTCTGTCAAGGGCAAGCCTTGGCCGATTTCCTCGCAGATCACCCAATACCTGCTGAATGGGAGTTGTCTGACGATTTGCCTGATGAAGATGTGCTTATCATTGAAGTCCTACCCCCATGGAAGATGTACTTTGATGGAGCTTCGCATAGAGAAGGGGCAGGCGCTGGAGTTGTCTTCGTCACTCCAGAAGGCGAGGTGTTGCCATATTCATTCACCTTGACCAAGCAATGTTCAAACAACGTTGCTGAGTATCAAGCATTGATACTTGGGCTCGAAATAGCGGCTGACATGAAGCAACTAAGAATTAACATTTATGGAGATTCAAAGTTGATCATAAACAAGTGTTGGGTCTATATGAAGTGAAAAAGGCGGAGTTAGTCCCATATAACAACTATGCCAAGATACTCATGCAATGGTTAGGGGACGTCACAATTGAACATGTACCGAGGAAAGAAAACAAGCAAGCTGACGCCTTAGCCGCATTGGCTTCAACTATTGCTCATCCTGCATCCCGAATACAAGTATGTCAAAGGTGGGTGGTTCCACCAATCTTTAATGAAGACGGCTCAGTTGACGAAACCGTTGAACTCCCTACTGCCTCAGTGTACGATATAGGCAAAGACGACTGGAGGCAACCGTTAATTGACTACCTCACTGATGGAAAGTTACCTGAAAATCCCCGTAAAAGGGTGGATATAAAGCGTCGAACTCCTCGCTTCATCTATTATAAAGAGACATTGTATCGTCGTTCCTTTGATGGAATATTTCTCCGATGTCTAGGGGAAGAGGAAGCTTTACAAGCTATGCAAGAAGCTCATTCTGGGGTTTGCGGTGCACATCAATCCGGTCCCAAGTTGCATTTCCACATTAAGCGAATGGGATATTATTGGCCTACAATGGTAAAGGATTGCATAGACTATGCCGAAGGTGCCAAGCTTGTCAATATCATGCAACTTTATTCATCAGCCACCAGAACCTCTACACCCAACAGTTGCATCTTGGCCATTTGATGCTTGGGACTTGATGTGGTTGGCCCAATTACGCCTAAGTCATCTGCAGGGCATGCCTACATATTAGCTGCCACCGATTACTTTTCAAAGTGGGCGGAAGCCGTGGCATTGAAGGAGGTGAAGAAAGAAAATGTTGCAGACTTTCTCCGTGTCCACATCGTCTATCGATTTGGTATCCCGCGATATATCTTAACAGATAACGGGAAGCCTTTGACAACAAGCTGATGGACAAAATCTGCAAGCTTTTTGACTTTAAGCAGCCGAAACTCATCAGCTTACTATGCAGCTGCAATGGGCTTGCCTGAAGCTTTTAACAAGACCCTATGCAATTTGTTGAAGAAAGTGGTCTCAAAATCGAAAAGAGACTGGCATGACAGAATGGAAGAAGCTTTGTGGGCGTATAGAACCACATACCGCACACCTACTCAAAGCACTCCATACTCTTTGGTGTATGGTGTAGAAGCGGTCTTGCCTCTCTAGAGCGCCAAATACCTTCCTTGAGGTTGGCCATACAGGAGGGTCTTACCGATGAAGAAAATGCTAAACTACGCTTGGCCGAGCTAGAAGCCTTGGATGAGAAACGGCTGCAAGCGCAACAAAGCTTGGAGTGCTATCAAGCCCGCATGTCTAAAGCTTTTAACAAAAGGGTTAGGACCCGTTCCTTTCAAATTGGGGACAAAGTCCTAGCTGTTCGCAGGCCCATCATTGTCACGAGAAAAACTGGCCACAAATTCACTTCAAGGTGGGATGGTCCCTACGTGATTTTGGAAGTTTACACAGGCGGGGCTTATAAGCTAATTAGTGAAGATGGTTTGAAGATCGGTCCAATTAATGGAGGTTCCTAAAGCTTTACCACCCTTAAACTTGGGTGTCAACACAAGTCATGAAGATGTGATGAATGATTGATCCACCAAAAATGCAGCACGTGGTTAAACTGCTAATGCATCTCGCTTTGTCTATGGGTGGGCCCAAATCATAGACGCTCCTGGCCCGCATGAGTCTAAACTGTGAACGGCTCTACTTTGTGAAAAAAAATCATTTGAACTACGTTTGACTTGATCTCCTTGATAGGAGTACGTAGGCAGCTTAGAATCAAATTATCTAAGTTCAGTCATAACAAAATCAAATCCAATTCATGTTGCAAGAGTGGAGACAATCCTTCAACGGGTAAAAGAAAAGTTGTATGAATTATCGCTAAAGGACCGGCACATAAATGAGAAGCATTCAATTATCAAAAGTTAGAAACGAAACAACAAAAGTTCTTGCAATCAAAAGAGAAACTAAATGACAAAGAGTATCAGTCAATAAAAAAGCCTAAAGCTAAGCATATCGTCTTTGCACGCTTCTAAGCCTCTCTTTGCCTCCTTTAAGCTCGTTTCATCTTCTGGCGTCAGTACAGTCAGGTCCTTAATGCGGGTGACCTCTGCCCCAGCCTCCGAAACGGCAGTCTTAGCATTGCCCAGGTCATCTGTAATTTTGGCAATCGCAGTGTCGCATTCCTCTGCCTTGGCACGAACTAGCTTCAGTTCTTTCTCCAATTCCTCTTCCCGATCTTTTGTGGCCTTAAGCATCTTATGTTGGCCAATAGATCTTTCTTGAGTTTCCTAAACTCGTCTTGTGCATTCTTAAGCGCATCCTTCGCCAGGGATAAAGACTGAGACTCGCTCGACGTTTTGTCAGAAATTGTGGACCTTAAGTTATCAAAGGCTTGAGCTTTCGTGAAAATGTCTGCAACCCGTGTTTCCAAGGGAGAGATATCAATGTCTAACTTCCGCAGATTTGCAAAAGCATTCAAAAAGCTCTCTTGCAAAGATGAAATCTGTTCTACCGAGGTGTCGTCCAACTTTTTGCGAAGCTTGTTCCAGACATTTATGACAACCACCTTAAATTCTTCTAGTACGAGGTCTTTCCCATCAAAGACAGAGACCTCAGGTCTATCTTGCTGACCTACGCGTGGCTCGTCGAGGGAATTCCCCGATTGGTGCGTGCTTGATGCTGAGGCATTGTTTGAATGTCCACTTTCTCCAGTGTTGCTGGCTGCCACCCTTTTATTTGATGACTCAGCCCCTCCACTAGCAGGTATCGCCACATTTTCCTGTCAAGAAGTAAAAGAGGGTAAATTAAGTGCTACCGGCAATCATTGGGGCAAGCGAGAACAATGATTTACCTCCACTGGGGAAGGCGAACGTCTGTCTCGTCGCCGTTTCCAGTGACGGTCATGGCTTTCCTCATCACCCGAGTCCGACCGTACACGTCAGCCCTGTTTTTCGAGATGACATGCTCCTTTCTCTTCTTGGGTGTGGTTCATCTCCCTGGACTGGATGTTTGCTCTTCTTGGCGGTGCCAGCCTCCTGCTGCACGTTGGCTGGATCCTCAGGAGCTAAACCCTTGATATTGCGCTCGAGGTAGTCCCCATGGACTTGGGCCCACCAATCTTTATAGCCCGCGAGAAATACTTCTTCATGGTGACAGTAACTCGAGTCGCGGGAAATGTCACTCGCG
>NW_017618442.1:783212-790883 GCF_001879475.1 Ipomoea nil | reverse complement strand
TGGTGGTAGTCCAACTTCTATGCAAGGGAACGCTAGTAGCGGGAGCACTTCCCCCGTAACTCCGCCTCATCCATTATGGAAGGCTGCACCTGAGTGGTCGCATATCTACAACGTCATGCCGGCCATGGCGACAAACACAGAGTCTGTGGAGGAGCAATTAGCTAGAATTGCTAGGTCTCTGGAAGGAATGGCTGTCGCGCTCTCCAAAATCAAGAAAAACGGCTTAACACCCTCGATAATAGGGTAGGAAGCATCATGGAGGAGCAAGGAAGCCGTGTTCCAGGAAAGCAACCTGAAGGGCAAGAAGAGGTTGGTCAGCAATCACCACCACCTCATGTTAGCCATGTGGTAGGAGAAGCTGCTTCCCACTTACCTGCAACTGAGAAAACTATTCCAGTTACCGAAGGTATGATACCGGTGGATCAGTTGAAAGACTACATAATGGGGGCCATCAAAGGCAAGTTGGATGAAGGCCAACCTTCATATTCCTATGCTAAGCCCTACACACAAAGAATCGAGGAGTTGAAAATGCCCTACGGCTATCAACCTCCTAAGTTCCAGCAATTCGATGGCAAAGGAAATCCCCGACAGCACATTGCCCACTTTGTGGAGACATGCAATGATGCAGGGACTTATGGCGATCTGTTGGTAAAGCAGTTTGTCCGTTCATTAAAGGGAACTGCGTTTGATTGGTACACTGACCTTGCACCCGGTTGCATTGATAGTTGGCATGATATGGAACGTGAGTTCTTAACTCGTTTCTATAGCACAAGGAGAACGGTCAGCTTCTTGGAACTCACCACTACTCGCCAATGGAAAGGTGAACGCGCCGGTACCTACATCGAAAGGTGGAGGGAACTATGCCTAAATTGCAAAGAAAGAATATCCCAAAGTTCTGCAATTGAGATGTGCATCCAAGGAATGCACTTTGAACTCTCCTATATCCTACAAGGGATTAAGCCAAAGTCCTTTGAGGAGTTATCCAGTCGTGCTCACGACATGGAATTGAGCATCGAAGCCAGCGGAGGGCTCAACATATTGAACTTGCCTAGCTCCTCCAATGCACCTGGAAAACAAGAAGTTAAAAAAGTGGAACAAACCTTTTCCAAAGCAGGAAAAGAAAGAAGTGATGAATGTGAAGGCTACTCCTATGACAGTCTTCACTAAGGCAACTGAAAGGCCTAGGTCAAGATCATTTTCTGGCCCGTCAAGGGGTGGTAGAAGGCCGACAATTGAAGAAAGGCAGGAGAAGACTTATCCTTTCATGGATTCCGATGTATCTCCCATGTTTGATGAGCTGCTTAAACTTAGGCTCATTGAGTTGCCTGAAATGAAACGTCCCGAGGAAGCTACAAGGGTGGATGACCCATATTACTGCAAGTACCATCGTCTTCTTGGTCATCCGATTGAGAAGTGTTTTATCTTCAAAGATAAAGTCATGGCACTGGCCAGGGATGGGAAAATTGAGCTTGCCGATGCCAAAGCGAGCTCAAATCAAATCTCGATTACACCCGGACGGTTCGCTCCGCTGTGTACTGAAAAGGAAGATGGGAAACAACGGAAGCGTCCACTCCCCTTCATTGTTAAGCGCTGTCGGTCAAAGTTCAGAACCACAGCGGAATGATAACGCATCCGAAGGTAAATGGGTGATTGTCACTCATAAAGAAGAAATTCGAGCCTGTGAAGCATCAAAAGCACATAGTGAAAAGTTGGGTTGAGAAAACCTCAAAAAGTACCCATGCCCGCAAATCAAAGACGAGGGGCCATGTCAAACAGCCACGTGCACCAGTTCCTTTGGCTCAATATATGCCAAAGGATTTGATCTTCAAGGGGCAGGCACTTCTAGCTCCTGCCTAAATACAAATGACAAGACAGAAGATGGAGGTGAATGTTCATCTCCTAAACACATCGAGGATGAGGAAGTGTTAATGCATAAGGCTACTTCCTACTCCACAGAAATTACCTTCAAGGATGAAGACTTGTTACTTGGAGGCACGCCACACAATCGCCCATTATTTGTTGAAGGCTACACCCGTGGGCAAAAACTCAAAAGAATTATGGTTGATCAAGGCTCAGCTGTCAACATCCTATCCCTTCGAGCTGTGAAGGACCTTGGTATATCTACAGATGAGCTTGCCCAAAGTCGTCTAATGATACAAGGCTTCAACCAGGGAGGGCAAAGAGCAATCGGCATCATCAGACTTGACTTAAGAATTGGAAGTCTGAGTTCAGGTGTCCTTTGCCATGTCATAGATGCAAGGACATCTTATAACTTGTTACTTGGAAGGCCATGGATACATGAAAATGGGGTGGTACCTCGTCTTGGCATCAGTGCCTCATGTTTGAAAAGAACGGCGTAGTTGAAAAGGTGGTCGCCGACGAAAGCCCTTTCACAGAGGCTGAGTCTTATTTTGCAGACGCAAAGTTCTACATTAAAAGGCAAGTTATTGTTGAAGATATTGAGGAAAGCCATGACGATCCACCTTCCCAATCAAGGTCAAAGGAAAACAAGTTGTAGGGGAGATCAGCATAACACGAAACTCATCTTCCGCTTGCAAGGATTGATACACTCAAAGCAAATGCAGCAAAATTATCTGAAGATAAAGGTAGTGATAAAGTGGGCCAAACATTCCCCGCCAAGCGTACTGAGGGTTTCGACCCTAACGCTTATAAGCTTCTAGCCAAGGCTGGCTATAACCCCACGAGCCACAGAAATTGGGAAAGCTTATCCAGAAGCCGGTGGTAAGGGCAAAGCAAATCACCAAGAACCTCAAACGCGCAAAGGGTTGGGCTATGTTCCCCCTAAACCAGTGCGAATTCTTATAAACAGGGCTGCAAGTAATTGTATCTCCGCGGAGGGAAGCGAGTATGACCCAAACTCACTCCTACCAATGGTAATGGCAAGACAAAAGAAGTCAGTCTTCGACCGAATTGGTAAAGCGGATTCTCGACGCTCAGTCTTTGATAGACTGGGGTCAAGTCCTAAAGCCCTAAAGAGAAAGTCGATGCATGATCGACTTGGAGCTGTCCAAGCTGTTAACGACAGTGCCAATGTTCCTGCTGAAGTGGAACCTCCAAAAAGGCTTAGAAGCATGATTCCTTCTCGTATGAGACGAGAAACATATATTCATGTTACATGCGGTGAAGTATTGAAAGTCCAACCGAAGACCATTGTACACACTCGAGTACATAAAGAGGAAAATGAGAAAGCGTAGGCTCAAGTGATGACGTACCACAACCACTCAGGGAGAGGTGGCATCGTCGTTCCATATCACGTTATGTGATGAACCCGATTGAGGGAGAAGATGCGGAAGAGGCACCCCATGAGTTAGAAGAAGGGTACGAGCCGCGGTGGACGAATTAAAAGAAGTTGATCTGGGAACGCCTGAAAATCCTCGTCCTATCTTCATTAGCGCACTCCTATCTGATGAAGACGAAGAAATCTATGTCACATTGCTGAAAGAATATATTGATGTCTTTGCATGGACATACAAGGAGATGCCAGGGTTAGACCCAAAGGTAGCTGTGCACCGCTTAGCAGTGAAGAAAGGGTGTCGCCCGGTCAAGCAAGCCCAACGACGCTTCCGCCCGAGCTCATTCCCTCGATTGAAACAGAAGTTAATAAGCTTATTGAGGCTGGCTTCATTCGTGAAGTTAAATATCCAACCTGGATATCCAGTATTGTGCCCGTGCGGAAGAAGAACGGCCAGATCCGCGTCTGCGTAGATTTTCGGGACCTCAATGTGGCATGCCCGAAAGATGACTTCCCGCTTCCTATCATGGAGTTAATGATAGATGCCGTGACTGGGCATGAGATCCTGTCATTCATGGATGGCTCCTCCGGTTACAATCAAATCCGCATGGCGCCGGAAGATGAAGACTTAACAGCATTCCGAACGCCAAAAGGCATCTACTGCTACAAAGTAATGCCCTTTGGTTTGAAAAATGCAGGTGCTACATACCAAAGGGCTATGCAGACAAATATTTGATGATATGCTCCATAAAATGGTCGAATGCTACGTAGACGACCTGGTTGTGAAGTCGAAATTGCGCACAAATCACTTGGCGCATTTAAGGCAAGTCTTCGACCGCCTACGAAAGTTTCAACTGAAAATGAACCCCTGAAATGTGCTTTTGGGGTTGCTGCTGGAAAGTTCCTCGGTTTACTGTTCGACACAGGGGCATCGAGATTGAACAAGCAAAGATTGACGCCATAATGAAGATGCCTGAGCCGAGAAACCTTCATGAGCTTAAAAGCTTACAAGGGAAGTTGGCTTACATCCGAAGGTTCATATCAAACCTAGCGGGAAGATGTCAACCTTTTAGTCGATTGATGAAAAAGGGCATTCCATTCATATGGGATGAGGCATGCAAGAACGCATTTGAGAGTATCAAGTCATACTTGATGAAGCCGCCTGTGTTAACTGCTCCTGTTCACGGTCGCCCGCTGATCCTTTATATCTCCGCCCAGGATTGTTCCGTAGGCGCCTTGCTGGCTCAGGAAAATGACAAGGGGAAGGAGAATGCTCTCTACTATCTCAGCAGAATGATGACCCTGAACGAGTTAAAGTACTCCCAATTGAAAAGCTATGTTTGGCACTTGTGTTCGCCATCAAAAAACTTAAGCACTACTTCGAGGCTCATACAATACGGCTTGTTTCCAAAGCGAACCCGGTGAAGTATGTTATGGCGAAGGTCGTGCTCTCTCTGACGCCTTGCAAGGTGGTACTTATTGTTCCAACAATTTGAAATCATCTGTGCCGCAAAAGTCTGTCAAGGGGCAAGCCTTGGCCGATTTCCTCGCAGATCACCCAATACCTGCTGAATGGGAGTTGTCTGACGATTTGCCTGATGAAGATGTGCTTATCATTGAAGTCCTACCCCATGGAAGATGTACTTTGATGGAGCTTCGCATAGAGAAGGGGCAGGCGCTGGAGTTGTCTTCGTCACTCCAGAAGGCGAGGTGTTGCCATATTCATTCACCTTGACCAAGCAATGTTCAAACAACGTTGCTGAGTATCAAGCATTGATACTTGGGCTCGAAATAGCGGCTGACATGAAGCA
The DNA here is from genome assembly GCF_001879475.1 of Ipomoea nil. Taxonomy (NCBI): domain Eukaryota; kingdom Viridiplantae; phylum Streptophyta; class Magnoliopsida; order Solanales; family Convolvulaceae; genus Ipomoea; species Ipomoea nil. The sequence goes on along the minus strand of NW_017618442.1, from coordinate 785,819 downwards.
ACTAAGAATTAACATTTATGGAGATTCAAAGTTGATCATAAACCAAGTGTTGGGTCTATATGAAGTGAAAAAGGCGGAGTTAGTCCCATATAACAACTATGCCAAGATACTCATGCAATGGTTAGGGACGTCACAATTGAACATGTACCGAGGAAAGAAAACAAGCAAGCTGACGCCTTAGCCGCATTGGCTTCAACTATTGCTCATCCTGCATCCCGAATACAAGTATGTCAAAGGTGGGTGGTTCCACCAATCTTTAATGAAGACGGCTCAGTTGACGAAACCGTTGAACTCCCTACTGCCTCAGTGTACGATATAGGCAAAGACGACTGGAGGCAACCGTTAATTGACTACCTCACTGATGGAAAGTTACCTGAAAATCCCCGTAAAAGGGTGGATATAAAGCGTCGAACTCCTCGCTTCATCTATTATAAAGAGACATTGTATCCTCGTTCCTTTGATGGAATATTTCTCCGATGTCTAGGGAAGAGGAAGCTTTACAAGCTATGCAAGAAGCTCATTCTGGGGTTTGCGGTGCACATCAATCCGGTCCCAAGTTGCATTTCCACATTAAGCGAATGGGATATTATTGGCCTACAATGGTAAAGGATTGCATAGACTATGCCCGAAGGTGCCAAGCTTGTCAATATCATGCCAACTTTATTCATCAGCCACCAGAACCTCTACACCCAACAGTTGCATCTTGGCCATTTGATGCTTGGGGACTTGATGTGGTTGGCCCAATTACGCCTAAGTCATCTGGCAGGGCATGCCTACATATTAGCTGCCACCGATTACTTTCAAAGTGGGCGGAAGCCGTGGCATTGAAGGAGGTGAAGAAAGAAAATGTTGCAGACTTTCTCCGTGTCCACATCGTCTATCGATTTGGTATCCCGCGATATATCTTAACAGATAACGGGAAGCCCTTTGACAACAAGCTGATGGACAAAATCTGCAAGCTTTTGACTTTAAGCAGCGAAACTCATCAGCTTACTATGCAGCTGCAAATGGGCTTGCTGAAGCTTTTAACAAGACCCTATGCAATTTGTTTGAAGAAAGTGGTCTCAAAATCGAAAAGAGACTGGCATGACAGAATGGAAGCTTTGTGGGCGTATAGAACCACATACCGCACACCTACTCAAAGCACTCCATACTCTTTGGTGTATGGTGTAGAAGCGGTCTTGCCTCTAGAGCGCCAAATACCTTCCTTGAGGTTGGCCATACAGGAGGGTCTTACCGATGAAGAAATGCTAAACTACGCTTGGCCGAGCTAGAAGCCTTGGATGAGAAACGGCTGCAAGCGCAACAAAGCTTGGAGTGCTATCAAGCCCGCATGTCTAAAGCTTTTAACAAAAGGGTTAGGACCCGTTCCTTTCAAATTGGGGACAAAGTCCTAGCTGTTCGCAGGCCCATCATTGTCACGAGAAAAACTGGCCACAAATTCACTTCAAGGTGGGATGGTCCCTACGTGATTTTGGAAAGTTTACACAGGCGGGGCTTATAAGCTAATTAGTGAAGATGGTTTGAAGATCGGTCCAATTAATGGAAGGTTCCTAAAGCTTTACCACCCTTAAACTTGGGTGTCAACACAAGTCATGAAGATGTGATGAATGATTGATCCACCAAAAATGCAGCACGTGGTTAAACTGCTAATGCATCTCGCTTTGTCTATGGGTGGGCCAAATCATAGACGCTCCTGGCCCGCATGAGTCTAAACTGTGAACGGCTCTACTTTGTGAAAAAATCATTTGAACTACGTTTGACTTGATCTCCTTGATAGGAGTACGTAGGCAGCTTAGAATCAAATTATCTAAGTTCAGTCATAACAAAATCAAATCCAATTCATGTTGCAAGAGTGGAGACAATCCTTCAACGGGTAAAAGAAAAGTTGTATGAATTATCGCTAAAGGACCGGCACATAAATGAGAAGCATTCAATTATCAAAGTTAGAAACGAAACAACAAAAGTTCTTGCAATCAAAAGAGAAACTAAATGACAAAGAGTATCAGTCAATAAAAAGCCTAAAGCTAAGCATATCGTCTTTGCACGCTTCTAAGCCTCTCTTTGCCTCCTTTAAGCTCGTTTCATCTTCTGGCGTCAGTACAGTCAGGTCCTTAATGCGGGTGACCTCTGCCCCAGCCTCCGAAACGGCAGTCTTAGCATTGCCCAGGTCATCTGTAATTTTGGCAATCGCAGTGTCGCATTCCTCTGCCTTGGCACGAACTAGCTTCAGTTCTTTCTCCAATTCCTCTTCCCGATCTTTGTGGCCTTAAGCATCTTATGTTGGCCCAATAGATCTTTCTTGAGTTTCCTAAACTCGTCTTGTGCATTCTTAAGCGCATCCTTCGCCAGGGATAAAGACTGAGACTCGCTCGACGTTTTGTCAGAAATTGTGGACCTTAAGTTATCAAAGGCTTGAGCTTTCGTGAAAATGTCTGCAACCGCCGTGTTTCCAAGGGAGAGATATCAATGTCTAACTTCCGCAGATTTGCAAAAGCATTCAAAAGCTCTCTTGCAAAGATGAAATCTGTTCTACCGAGGTGTCGTCCAACTTTTTGCGAAGCTTGTTCCAGACATTTATGACAACCACTTAAATTCTTCTAGTAC